>NW_027397103.1:6253615-6323947 GCF_003265705.2 Callorhinus ursinus | reverse complement strand
TTTTTTTTTTTAAGATTTTATTTATTTATCTGACAGAAAGACAGACAGCGAGAGAGGGAACACAAGCAGGGGGAGCTGGAGAGGGAGAAGCAGGCTTCCCGCGGAGCAGGGAGCCCGATGCGGGGCTCGATCCCAGCACCCCGGGATCATGACCTGAGCCGAAGGCAGACGCTTAACGACTGAGCCACCCAGGCGCCCCGTTTACTATAGCAATCTATGATAACAATTTAAATATTATAATAATTTAAATTTAAATATAATAATAATTCTACAACTCTGCCAAGAAGTTTGCAGCTAACCAGCTATATGATGTTTGGTGAGTTGCTTTGCCTCTCTGAGTCTTGTTTCCAGACCTATCATATTTTAGCTAGATACACCTTAGAGCCCCATCTAGCCCCCACTATTTATGACTTTATAATTCCATAAAGTATAATTTACAAAAGTCACTGCCCAGCGGAGACAAGGTAAAGCTCTGTCGTTTACCAGCTGTGTGTCCTTGGGCAGGTGACTCAAGGTCTCTGCCCCTGGTACCCTCATCTCTGTGAACAGGGGTAAAAAGAGTACCTACCTGGTTTGGCCCTAAAGAGCTTTGAAGTGTTTGGGAAAGTGCCTGCTATAGCGCAGTAATTAAACACAGTGCTGGGACCCAAGCTGGGCGGCCTTCCCCAGGCCTCAGTATCTCTACCCATCAAATGGGGCTGCCAAAGGTAGACCCCTCGCGGAGGTGTTGCGAGGACTCACTTAAGCAGGGACTCGCCCGAAGTTAGATCTGGATGTGCAGGAGCCGTTACTACTGATGCTGTCGTTCCCGCACAGGGTCCTGGGGCCAGGTGAAGTGACTCCCGCAGGTCAAGGGGCTCCTCCTCCAAGGGGCCAGATTCTCTCAAGACTGGGAAGTTCAAATATCCAGAGATAGGTGGGGCTGATTTGCAAAAGCACTGCCACAGGGTTCTGCCCAATATCCACTCACCTGGCTTCCCTGGGCAGCTCCGAAGCCAAGGTGGGAAGAGAGGGGAGGGAGGGAGGATATAACCAGGGGGCAGGAAGGGCCTCGAGCTCACCACTGCCAACCACTCTGAAGATTACAGGAAGACTAATAGGGCCCCCATGGCCTCAGGGATGAACAAACACAATCTCTGTGGTGTGCTTTTGTTGAGTAACTAGGGCAAACTCTCTCTGTGTGTCTGTCTTCCTCCCTTTTATTCTGCTAATGAAAGAGAAAGAGAAGAAAGATTTCCCTTTAGAAAATCAGGAGACAGGAGGGAAGCATTCAACGCTGAAACCCCAGAGGGCATCTTCAGAATCTACCCACATAAGGTAAATTCCTTGTCTCTCTGAATCCTTGCAACTGTTCCGCCGGCCAGGTGTTGGCAGCTAAGTTAATGACTGTCACACAAGAGACGAACAAGCTGAGGTTGGTTCTCAGGACCTGTGGGTGTTGGAGCCAAAGAGAGAAAGAGAAAGTCTTTACTTGGGGGATGGTGCCCGAGGATGGCTGTGACAGGCGTCTGGGGACAGGGAGGTTTGACAAGACACCTGAGCCAGGGGGCACTTTGTAGCAGAAGGCCCTGGTCTGGGTGCCTGAGTTCTTGCTTCCAACCTGGCTCTCATCTGCTGTATGACCAGGGGCCAGTCCTTTCCCTCCTCTGGGTTTTGACTTCCACGTCCAAAAACAGAGAGGGTAGCAAAAGGGGTATCTGGGATCCCTTCTGGTCTTATCATTTTGTGCTGCGGAAGTCGGGCCAAGCTGTGAATCAGCCTCTAGGGTACCATATTGAGAAGGCATTTAGAGATGATTATAGTGAACACTTCTGCAGTGATATTGGCCCATATCCCTTTAATACGGTGCCCACACTTCCCCAGGCCTCCTTTTATGGGACACAGAGTAGATTGTGCCAGAATATTGTTTTTCCCATGCTTGGGTTCAGAGAAAAAACTAGTGACAAAGATTTAGCATGGAAATACTGTTCTGAATGCCAGAATGCGGTCGTTTAAGTGATCACCCATTCATCCATAAAACTCTCCAATCATCCATCCGTCTGTACAAGTGTGCATGTTTCCATCATTCATCCATTCATCCATTCCATCTGCAGATGGAAGCAGAGGTCAGAGTGATCCCAAGATGCTCATGGTGCCCTGTGCTGAGGTGGACTTGAGAAAATGGGAAGAGGCAAGTCAACGGAATCTTCCCGGAGCCTCCAAAATGAATACAGACTTGCAGACACCGTGATTTAATCCCAGTGAAACTGATCTCAGACCTCAGACCGGAAGAACTGTACCATACGACGTGTATATTTATTAAGCCACAAAGTCTGTGGTAATTTGTTACAGCAGCAATAGGGGGTATCTTTCGGGGTGTACTACCATCATCAGCATCATCTTCTCCAAGAGTCAAGAAATTCTTTCTTATATTTAACAGCAGTATCCCTTCTGATTTTGTTTCTTAGAGCATAAACACTGAATGGCTACCTTTATAAGAGCTTCACTGAGATCTAATGCATATACCATATAGTTCCATATAAGGTGTACAATTCTGTGGTTTTTAGTATATGCACAGAGGTGAGCAACCATCACCACCATCAATTTGAGAAGATTTTTGTCATTTGAAAAAGGAACTCTGTACCCATTAGCCATCACCTCTTTAAACCCCCAGCCCTCCCCCTGGCCTGAAGCAACCACAAAGGCCCTTTCTGTCTGTTTACATTTCCCTGTTCTGGGTATTACAAACAAATGGAATCAGATACTAGGTGGCCCTTTCTGGCCGGCTTCTTTCTCTTAGCAGAATATTTGCAAGGTTCACCCATGCTGTAGCACCAATCTGTATTTCATTTCTTTTTAGAGCTGAGTCATAGCCCCATTACATGGATATTACCACACCGTATTTCCCCATTCATCGGATGAAGACCATGGAGGTTGTTTGCACCTCTCGGCTATTACTAATAATGTCGCTGCAAACATTTGTACAAGTTTTTGGGTGGGCATGTGTTTCCATTGATCTGTTCCTCTCTCTTGGGTTTTCTCATTTCACCTCATTCCCTTCTAAGACCCAGACTTGGAATTGTTAGCTCGTGTGGTAATTCTGTGTTTAACTGAGTACCTGCCTACCGGTAAAAGAAGCTGAATCATTTTCCATTCCCACCAGCACTGTAGGAGGGCTCCCATTCTCTATAACCTCAGCAATGTTTGCTGTTTTCTGACTTGCAGATCCTAGTCTTTCTAATGGGGGTGAAATAGCATCTCATTATGCTTTTGATTTGTATTTCCCTGGTGACTAATGACATGAAACATCCCTTTTTTGTGTTGATCGGCCATTTGCATGTCACTTCCTTGAAGACATGTCTATGTAGATCCCTTGTCCATTTTTAATTGGGTTCGGTGTCTTTTCTCAAATTATACAAATTCTTTACATAATCTGGATACTGGTCCCTTGTCGGACATATGATTTGCAAGTATTTTCTTATGTATCAATTATTTACATACTTATATTCCATGTTAATATTTCTCACATATTAATTTAAGATGTAGAATATTTTCTTCTAGTCTGTGAGTTGTCATTTCGTTGTCTTGATAGTGTCCTTTGAAGTGCAAAAGTCTTCATTTTTGGTGAAGTCCCATTTATAGATTTTTCTTTTTGTTGTTTGTGCTTTTGATGTCACTTGAATGATTGTTTAAAGGACAGAATAATATATGTAAAATATCTAGCACCTGGTCTGACATATAGTGAGTGACTGATCACTCTTGAGCTGCTGTTATCAATAACGTAAGGAGGCTTTAATCCAGTGTCTGTGGAGGGCACTTACACCTTCATCTCGCCCTCCTTCTATCCACCCTAAAAAGGCAGGGATAATTCTCTCCCAACATATGCCCACAAGGAATCCAAGACCCGAGAAGTTAACTGAGGGTAGATGGGCAAGCCAGATTCTCACCCAGCTCCTTGACAGACCCCAAGCCTGGCATTCCTCCCAGTTTCCAACAGTGGCCTTAGCACTTTCTAAGCCCTCTGGACCAACAGACAACAAAGCCTAGATAATGCTGTCTGATTCAGGACAGGATTATTTCTCAAGAATGAGGGCATACTTAAAGCATGCAAAATGGTGCCTGACTGAGGAGGGCATGATGACACTCTGGAAACCAGGAATATTCATGGCAGCACCAGATTCTGTGCTGAGATGCCTGATATAGGCTGGAGTGACTTGGGGAGGGGAGAGAAGTCCTTGAGACCTAGGGAAACCAGGAGAGGGCCCTGGAGGTGGTAGCTCTCAAAAGATGATAGGATTTAGGTGTTTGAAGCCGGAGGTAAGTAAAGATGGGTAGGCAGAAATGACAGAGAGACAGTACTAACTCGCTGAAAAAGTTTGGGGGACAAAAGGAGAAACAACTTCTACCAAGAAATAATGATAATTAATGACAGTAACTAACAGTAATCATTGTTCACATGCCAGGTGTTGTTCTAACGTTTACATCAGCCCATTTAGTCTTCACGATAATTCTTTGACGCAGGTAACATTGCCATCCCCATTTTAAGCCTAATTTAAATTTAAGTCCAACTCAAAGACGAGAAAACCGAGACAGAGAGCGATTAAATAATTTGACCAAGATTACACATGAGAAGCGGAAGAAAAGCAAGACCAGCCAGCAGGGCAGTTATGAGGGGAGAAGGCAAGAGAGCACCGCCGCTGCTGGGTCACACATTCACACGCTGAACTAGACCTTTGGGGGGATCATTCCATCCCCTTCCTGGCTATGGAATCCTATCAATTACTTAACTTTTCTGAGCCTGGCTTCCCTCCCCGACGCATAGGACATGGAAATGGTCTGTCCAGTCCCCAGAGACTGATGGATTTCCAGAAATCAGAGTCATCCAAGTAGGGACTCAATCGATATTTAGATGGGGGGGGGGTGTTGCTGACATTATTTTCTTCCAGGGTGAGGGCCTTAGAAATATAAGCTGAGAATCAGGTGAGGCCCAAGAATGTGAACAGGTATATCCCGGAGGTTGAGAATGCCACTTTGGGACCCAATTCTGGATTCAAATCTCAGCGTGGCCACTTCCTGGCTTTGTGCCGGGAGATGAGTCACTGTGTGGCTCTTCCACAGGTAGAAAGCTGACGGGAACGGGATCTGTTTCCAACGGTTGCACTGAAGATTAAATGAGTTCATATACTGCCCAAAATGTCTGCAACAAGATCTCACAGCTCAGGTTCACTGTCTTACTGGAAGGGGCCAGGCTGAGGGCACCCCCAAAGCCCCAGGGCATACCATTCGAGGGTCTGCTGACGACCCTCGGGCACCGTGTGTGTGGTGCCCACAGCGGGAAAGTGGAGCGAGTGTGTCAGCTATGGTGAATGCCTTCAAGAGCTGGGGGCGTCCTGGCCTTGGAGCCTCTTGCCCTCAGATGCCAGAATCCAACGTGTCACTCCTGTGGGCAGGTAAGCATTCAAGGGACGAGGCAGGTGGCCCTCCTTTGGCAACTGCAAGATCTCCAGCCACTGCCCTCAGCTCCACCAACCCACACGTGCACGCGTGCACACGCGCGCGCGCACACACACACACACACACTCCCACCAGGAACCAGTCATTGTACCATGCAATTGTTGAACTTTACCCTGTGCATCTTTGAGTCCGCATGCGCCAGAGATTGCTTCCCAAGTCCTATTTACAGCAGTCTTGTTTTGGAGGGGTTAGCAAGGGCGTGGCTGGCACTCAGATATTGCTGCTTTTCAGAAAGTCTATTGAAAAAACAGAATGCCGCAACCAGTTGGGTTTGGAAACAACGAGGATGAACCGAACACTGTGGGTAATGCTTTTCCCTTCAGTCGCTTAGACTTCTGTTGACACCCAAATCTGAAATGACCCTGGCTACAGACATCCCATAGGGGAGACAGGGTTTTTTCCTTTTTTTTGTTAAAAAAGATAAGAAGATCTTAAGACAGACCCTAAATATTGGAGTCAGCTCCTTGATGAAATCTCTGTGGGCATGTGCACCTGTCCTCGGCAGCTCTTAAAGAATCAGAGTTAGTTCATTCCGTGTATGATGACGTGTGAGTCCTGCCTTCCTTCCTGGCCAAGCAGAGGGGCCGTTACCTCCAAAGGGCCATTTAGCTCCTGGGGCAGGCAGAGCAGGACTCAATTTTGGCTCTGCCTTTTACTGGCTGTGACACATCATTTAACCTTTCTGCAGCTGAATTTCTGGAAAACAAGGGATCGTTAACAATCATTTTCATTCATTCATCCTGTTGCTTATTCAATTATTTTTTGAGCACTAATTCTGGGCCGGGCACTGTTCTGGGCACTGGACATAGATCAGTGGGAAAAAAAAAAAGAACAAACAGACACAGATTCTACCCTCACTCTTGTGCAGGATGATTGATCACAAACACAATAAATAGGAAAACTGCAGAGCAAGTTAAGTGGGGAAAAACCCAAGAAGAGAGGGGGAAGTGTGTGTGCGTGTGCATGCGCCCTTGAGTGTGTGCGTGTTGGGGGGGGGGGCAATGATAGAATGATCCAGAAAGGCCTTGCTGAGAAGGTAATGTTTGAGAGAAGATCCAAGGTGAGAGGTGAGAGAGAAAACCATGAAGATACTTGGTGAAAAGTGTTTCAGGGAGCACCTGGGTGGCTCAGGCAAAGGGAAAAGCAGTGCAAAGGCCCTGAGGTGGGAGTGTACTGGGTGTGTTAGAGTCACAGCAGGGAAACCAGACTGGGGGGTGTGTATGTGTAAGGAATGGGGTCAGAGAGATAACTCTATAAAGCGGTCCTGAGAATTAAACCATTGTATGGCTCGTTTACATAATAGATATACAATGACCAGATTTTAGATGGTGAACCCATGCAAGTGAATGAGTCAGTCAATGGATATTTCATTTATCCATCAGGACACTAGCACTCAAAGAGGTCTGTTGACTTGCCCACGGTCACTCAGCTGGCTTGTGAGGAACTTGTAGCTAGACTGCAAGACCGACGTTCATAGCCCAAGATTTAATCTTCCCGAAATTACTGACACAGATAAAAGTCCTGTGCAATGCCCTCTCCCAATCTGATGCAGCATTTGCCATTGTGAAATGAGGACGTCCTCCGAAACATCCTACAGCGCACCGGGACAGCCCCCCCCATCACAAAGATGGACCCAGCCCCAAATGTCAACAGTGTTGCAGTTCGCTTAGGGGAAGAGCCCCAAATCCATTGTTGGGTTTTTTTTCCCCTCTTCCAAACTCGCATTGTTTTAAATTCTACTTGGTGATTCTCAGGGGTGTGTGGGGAGCTGATAGTACAAGATTGAATGGGGGGTGGGACCCACTAAGTCCCTCCACCCACCCCTGGGTGGGGATGTTGAGGGGGAAGGGCTAGGACGAACTCAATCCTATTTCCCCTTCCAGGGATCTTTGTTGAAGGCATTAGCATGGACTGGGGGGAAAGGGTGGAGCCAGGAGCCAGCACAGTTTTCCAAAATAAAGTCATAGATAAGAGATTAAGATCCCTGAGACCTTTGCTTTGCTATTCACAAGCACAAAGGCTTTATCCAGGGCTCCTCAGCTCAGCCTGGCGGGATAACAGATATTATCAGGGGCAACACATGAAAATAATACTATCTGAGGTCAAAAGGGTGGGTCCTCTCCACTGCAAGGAGCTCAGCACACTTCCATCCACACCAGCCCATGCCCTCTCCCAAGACCAGGCGACGGGGACAACTTATTAAGCCAATTTGAACCAGGGACCAGAACCCAGATCAAGTTTAAGGGCATGCCCAGTGACAGCACAATGAAGGCGACAGACCAGTTTTCTTGAGTCCCAGCTGATTGCTCTTTCACGCATGCATTCTCTCATTCATATCTGCAACCGATATTTCCCGGGTGCCCACAACGGGTCAGGCTCTACGCTAGATCTTGGAGACATGGCTACGGACAAGACATGGTCCCTGACCTCTGGTGACTCACAAGCTAGAGGGGAAGGAAGACAAAGATGTAGGTGGTTATGTGGGCTCTTCACCTGGAGTCTGAGGACCACACAGGGGGATGGAGGCCACGACAGAGACATCAGGATTGTGTAGCGGCCAAGGGACATAGCTACTCAGTCCAGGGATTCAGGAAAAGCTCTGGGAGGAAGTAAAGTCTCCACCAGTGTCTCCACCTTGATGCTATTGACACTTTGGAGTAGATAACTCTGTGTCGTGGGAGCGGCCCTGTGCCTTGTAGAATGATCGGCAGCATCCCTGGCCTTCACTCATGAGACGTCAGTAAGTTGAACCCTCCCCCCAGGTTGGGACCAAATTGTCCTCTAGGGGACAAAATCACCCTCCCCTCCATTTCCTCCCCCCACCCCATAAGAATAGGACAAAGATGCAAAGAATATGTGGAAGGCAAGGCAGTAGAAGTTTCTGGATTGCACTACTCTGTGGCCTTGTGCTGTGTGAGCCATGGTAGGAGCTCGAATTTTATTCCAGGATCCACCGAAACCACTAAAAGAGGTTGAAAGGTGAGGGACGCAATCCTGTCTTGGTTTTCAAAACCTCCCGTGGTGTCGGGATGGGAGGTGTGAAGGCACAGGGAGACCAGAAGGAAGGTCTTCCCCAGTGAACCAGCCTGCAAGTGACCCCAGGGGATGGTGCTTGGCACCAGGACAGTAGAGAGGCGCCCCCACGCCCCGCCCAGGCCTGGGCACCCAGGCTGACACATCCTCCCTCCCAGGCCCACTGGCTCCAGGGAGCCAATGCTGACATCCTGGCGGCCCCGTGACTCAGAGCAAAGGACCTTTCCCTTTCTGGAAAGAGAGCCCAGTCTTGAAGGAGGATTAGGTGTCAACGGGAGAGCACGTTCCTGTTGGAGCCAAGGCACTGTGGGAGCTGTCCTGGCTGAGTCCCCGCCCTGGGGAAGGGATCACATGCCTGAAACCTACGGCGTGTCGGGCGGGGCTCACGGCAGACCCTCAGCCTCTAGAACCTCTTGTTAGAACATAGAGCATGCCTTCTGATCGCCCCATCTACTGCACATGGACGACCATTTCTCAAAGGATTCGAATCAAAGGCACCGAACGCAGAAACTGTTTAAAACCTATTTTCAATTCAGTTCCTTATTAATATCAGTTGTCACTGTTCTGAAGGAAGCAGTGCCATCTTAAAGATGAAGAAACAGAGTCGGGGGAGTGCAGCGTGTTACATACGCCATCGCTCTCTCGATGCTCACACCCACGCTGTCAAGTCAGCACTGTTCTTGTTCCCATTTTACAGATGAGAAAAGCAAGACTCAGTGGCTCTGAGAGGCCTCCTCGCAGGAAGAGGCTGAGCTACAGTTGAGAGGGAAGTCTGGCTGACTCCAAAGCCTCCAGAGAACACAGCACCATCTCAGCCCCTGCCCACCCTGCGGGCTTCACTCTCCTTGCGCTGAGGCAGCCCTGAGAGCTGGAACTGGCCGGAGGGGCGTGGGCAAGCCAAGAGCACCTGTGCCCACGACCTCTCTTTCCTGGGAAGTAGCAGGGCTTTTAATGCAGCACCAGGCAAGGACCCGGGGCTCTTGACTTGGCCTTGGGAGCTCTCAATACCAACAGGCTTTGCTCTTGCCTCCCAACCCTTTCAGACCTCTATTCTCTGAAAACTCAGGCTCTGTGGAAGGTCACACGGACAAAGGCACCCACCCAGTGCTTTCAAGAAGGCTGTGCCAGGATTTTCCTTGAAGCAGCCAGGGCCATCATCTTAAACTGCTGCAAGATCAAACCATTCCCGAGCACAAAGCCTCCGCTCATTTGATTGTTATTTTTAAAGATTTTATTTATTTAAGAGAGAGAGAGAATGGGGGTTGGAGTGGAGGGAAAGGGAGAGAGAGAATCTCAGGCAGACTCCATGCTGAGCGCGGAGTCTGACCCGGGGCTCCATCTCACAACACTGAGATATGACAGGAGCCAAAACCAAGAGTTGGACACTTAACCAACTGCGCCACCCAGATACCCCCGATTTTTTTTTTTTTTTCATCAGATCCAAACTCCTTTGGAAGCCCCTCCTGACTTGGCCCGGCCAAAACTCCTACCCCTCTTCCCCTCGCTGGCCACACCGGCCCTCCAGCTGTTTCTCAAGCACCCCACACCCATGAATACCCACAGATGGGTCTGTGCCCTCACTGTCTTCTCTGTCCATACTTCACTGGCGGCATCTTCTCCCCAGCTTTGATTGGGCTGGGAGCAGGGAGCCATGTAAGGATTCAGAGCAGAAGAGTACACAAGAGAGAGAGCACATACCCACGATGGGGTGGGCAGCATAAGGCATTTAGTTCAAGCCCCTCGACCAGGCTCTGAGGTTGTTTTACAGATGAGAAAACAGGTCTAAAGAAGAACTGAGTGCCCCTGGCGCGAGGCTAGCTGGTGTCCAAGGGCAGAGGTGGGCTTTACACCCATGCCGGAGGTCGGCCTGGCTCCCTTCCCTTCCCCATGTCCTTGGTCAGAGCCCTTTGAGTTATGAGCTCAGGAAACGGAAGCTCACTCGTCCCCGTGGAAGCTGGAGGCCTTCACAAAGAGTCTGTAACCTGCCAGGAGGCAGAGCGCCCCAAGGACTGGGGCTCCTCATGCAGCCAGCCAACGGACTCCAGAATCAGAGCAAAGGCACCTTGGAGCATAAATCCATCCAGTGTATCTGGGGATTAAGGGCCTTTCAGCCTCCCTGCTACCCGTCATTACAGCCCACCTCTCCCCCCACGGGTAGGAACCCTGGGGAGAAGGGAGAAGGAAGAATCCGGCCGGTCACTGACGTGGGAGTCTTGTCGACACGGTTTATGGCCCTGCCTTGGGCCTCCCAGACCACTTCTGCCTGATCTCTATCAACCCAGGCTCCAAGGACAGCTGTCTTCCTGTGTTATCTGCAGATCAGCTAAAAAACCACACGAGGCTTAAATTCCCACCCAGGGCTTGTTGGCAGATTAAGGCAAGACTCCCAGACATCACCCGAGGGCTCAAAGGGAAGTCCACAGGGCAGAGGAGGTGTGTGACCTTTGATGGAGCCGTCCTCTGACCTGGACAAGCCCAGAAAACACCACCCAGGAAGCTAAACCCATGCCCCAGTGCACAAGTGCAGAGGTCTCTCCTCCTGCTACATTCCAGAAGGCCAACATGAACTGATGTTTCCCGCGGTCACCCAACCACATGGGTACCTAGCTGGCCTCCCGATCTGGGCCCCATGAAGCTCTCTACTGCAGAGGTGACAAACTTTCTGCAAAGGGCCAGAGAGTAAGTGTTTCCAATTTTGTTGCAACGACACCCTCCTGCTAGAGCGCAAAAGCAGCCCCAGACCACAGGTAAAGAAACAAGCATGGCTATGTGCCAACAAAACAGGTGATGGTCCCAAGTTAGCCCCTCAGCCCCAGTCGGCGGGCTTCTGCTTCACAAAGGGTGTGAGATCCTCAAACACGTGGATCCGCATTTCCTGAGTTGTCTTCTGTCCAAGATCAAAAGAAGGTCCTGCCTAAGAGGCAGATTTTCCCAGAAAGATGAATGGATACGGTTTTGCATCCTTCTTATGGCCAGCTCTCCTTGGGCACCCCCCATCCCACTGGAATCCAGACGTATAGGCCACCTCGGGGGGCTGCTGACTGCTGCATCCCCAGTGTCTAGGAAATGCCTGGCACACAGGGGGTGCTCAACTAAATAACTGTCGATTGGGTGAATGTGCTGAGCTTCTGGCTATCAAGCAAAATCTTCTGGGCAAGCTCTTGCCACCCATTCACCCTTGCTGCTCCAGCCTGGCACGTCCCGGGAGCTTTGGAAAAGGTGTCCGACTGGAATCCCCCCAGTGGCAGGGGTCCTGGGCAAGGCCGCTTAAGGCAAAGCGAGAGATGTTTCTTCCTCTGTCTCCTTTCGCTACCCCGGCTGCTTGTCACCATCGAGAGGGAGATTGGTTGAGTACAAAACACCCCAGTGAACATTTGCCCATGAATCCTTCTGTGAATCTTCCATCTTTAATTACTTATGAAAAGCGCACCAGATTTTCCTAACTGGTTACAGTTAAATGTGTGTTACTACTGTAATTATTAAAACAAGAAAAGAAAAACAAAAAAAACGCTTCATGTGCAAACTCGGGATAGAAAACCAAGAACTTTCCTCCAGGATACTTGATCAGATTTCTCAAACTGCCAAGGGGGTAAGCATGCCTGGAGGGCTGGTTAAAAAGATGGATCCCCAGGGCCAACCCCTGGCGGCCGCTCTGCAGGGGGCCTGGGACAGTGCCTCCAAATCTGCATTTAAGAAGACCTGTCCCCAGGTGAGTGCTGCAGATACAACTGGACCGCACTTAGAGAAAATGCCGTTCTAGCCAATGCCTTTGAATGGCTTCTGCCCAAATGCTGTAGCTTGTGAGGGGACGGTCCAAGACATCAGGGCCCACCTGGCGCCCAGGAAGAATCTACATTTTTTAAAAGGACCAGGGACATCCGGTGGCTGTTCCACAGAAATCCAGCCCATGAATTACCTGTGAAGGCCTTTGACCCTCCGGGTTTCCCCCAGCTTATCTGCCAGGCTGCCTATTTGCTCTGTCTCAAAAGCCTACCGGAGTGCCTTTAACTCCAAAGCATCTTAAGTTGTTTAATTACACTAATTGCCACCCCGGGCTATAAATTTTATGTTAATGCTCTACCAGGTGATTCACGTAGTAAATTACACACTTAAGACTTTTCCCAAGGCTTACCTTCAAACCCTAAGCTCATTCAAGACACTAACACCCACGCCCCCCAGAGCTGGAGCAGCTGAAGAAGGGTGTAGATAGGCCTGGGGACCTCCCACAATGTCTCCTCGAATCCTTCCACCTCGGTTTTTCTCCTCGTCATCTGTTCTTGGGCAACGCAAACACTTCTTTCCCAGTAGCAAGAGTGCTCCACCTGCAGACAGATGCCCCGGCCAAGTCACCAACACCCAGGGACAGATCATAGGCCATGCAAGAGGAAGAAAACGGACAAAGGATTTGACCTTCACCTCTTAACAGGTGTCTCCTATCCATTTCGCCTCCGCTTGTACCTGGAAGAAGCCTCCAGATTCATCTTCCTAAAGCACTCCTTTGATCATGCTACGGCTCAAACACCTTCCATGGCTCCCACTGGCCACAGTTTTATTTTATTTTTTTAATAATTTTTAATTGTTATGTTAATCACCATACATTACATCATTAGTTTTTGATGTAGTGTTCCATGATTCATTGTTTGTGCATAACACCCAGTGCTCCACACAGAATGTGCCCTCTTTAATACCCATCACCAGGGTAACCCCTCCCTCCACCCCCTCCCCTCTAGAACCCTCAGTTTGTTTTTCAGAGTCCATCGTCTCTCATGGTTCGTCTCCCCCTCTGACTTACTCCCCTTCATTCTTCCCCTCCTGCTATCTTCTTCTTTTTTTTTTCTTAACATATGTTGCATTATTTGTTTCAGAAGTACAGATCTGTGATTCAACGGTGTTGCACAATTCACAGCGCTCACCATAGCACACACCCTCCCCAATGTCTCTCACCCAGCCACCCCATCCCTCCCACCCCCCACCACTCCAGCAGCCCTCAGTTTGTTTCCTGAGATGAAGAATTCCTCATATCAGTGAGGTCATATGATACATGTCTTTCTCTGATTGACTTATTTCACTCAGCATAACACCCTCCAGTTCCATCCACGTCGTTGCAAATGCTGGCCACAGTTTTAAATCCGCACCTCTTCAGATGACTTGCCTAGCCCAGTCCTGCTCTGGTTATCTATTGCTGTAGAGCAAATCACCTGAAACTGAATGAAACAAAACAACTCTTGTGCATTCTTCTCTCTCAGGAGGTGCCTGGGCTCAGGAGGCCAGTTTGTGCATAGACTCTCCCGTGGCTGGGGTTGGAGTCAGCTTGAAGGCTTCTTCCCTTATGCGTGTGGCACTGGGGCTGGGAAAATGTAAACAGCTCAGGCCCCTTGGGCATCTCTCCCTGTTCTTTGAGATCTCTCCACGTGTCCCCTCCAGCCTGGCAGCTTCGGAACACAACCAGAGTTCCAAAGGTGAACGTCCCAAAGGGGAGAGTCAGGCAGAAGCTGTGTCTCCCTTTATGACCTAGCCTCAGAAGCCACACAGCATCATTTGTATGGCCAATCACCAGGATTGCCCATTTTTGACACGAGGGAATGGATGCCTTCCTCTTGATAGAAGTGTCAAAGAATCCATGAGTGTAGTTTTTTTTTCAAGATTTTATTAATTTATTTGACAGAGAGAGACACAGCGAGAGAGGGAACACAAGCAGGGGGACTGGGAGAGGGAGAAGCAAGCTTCCCGCGGAGCATGGAGCCTGATGCGGGGCTCGATCCCAGGACCCTGGGATCATGACCTGAGCTGAAGGCAGATGCTTAATGACTGAGCCACCCGGGCGCCCCTCCATGAGTGTATTTTAAAAGCACTTCAGGCCCCAAACTCCTTTTCCAGTAAATGGGCCAGGATCTCATTTTTCAAGTGAGCTGCCTTCCAGTCAACCTGCTCTACTCATTATTTTAAAAACACACTCAAAACTTGCCCACTCCGTGCCTCCATTTACCTCATTATCTCTGCAAGGAATGCCCCCATTTTGCCCCCTTGATCCTACAAGCCCATCTCACCCACAAATCTCCCCTCACAAGCCCCATCTCTTTCTTATGCCCGTTATGGTGTATACCGTTCAGCGGGCAATTAATTATTCTCTGTAACATCTCTCCTCTCCCCACCTTGATACTGGGCTTCAGTCTCTTAGGATTTAATTTCTCAGGTGCAAACACTTCATCTCCCTAGTTCCCTAGCTGAGTCTTTATCATAAGCACCATCCATTGGGTACTTCCTATGGATCCAACATAGCACTTGGTCTTCTGCCAACACTAACTCACCTATTCTGGACTATTCTGGATGACCATCTGGAAAGACAAGGATTAGTTTCTCATTCTGCTGATAGGAAATGATGGAGGTTGCCCACGGGTAACCTCACCCAACCAAGTTCACAGAAGCTCAGAAGCCACACACTTAGAACTCGGGCTCATTTCTCTGTATTCCAAAGCCTGACCACTTACCACTTTGCAGACCCATCTCTTAGGTCTGTCTGATCGCCTTCCATCATCTCGCTAAGGACAATCAAAGAGGACTGTCCATTTGATTTTATTCTTTCTACCTGGATTTATTTGATTTCAATTTCTTTACCTGGAGCCTGCGCATAATGCCAGGCATAAACCTAGCACAATGCAAGTTCTTAGGGATAAAGAAAAGTGCATCCAGTTAATTTTTTTTGGTTTGATGGAGAAGGATGTTCCGTTCTGAGGATGCTAGCACATGTTATGAAGACCTTGGAATTAATCACTGGGTCTCTGGTTTTTGAGTTGCCTTTATTTTATTTTATTTTTTAAAAAGATTTTATTTATTTATTTGAGAGAGAGCACAAGCAGGAGGAGGGGCTGAGGGAGAGGGAGAAGCAGGCTCCCCACTCAGGGAGGGGGAGGGCTCAATCCTAGGACCCTGG
The DNA here is from genome assembly GCF_003265705.2 of Callorhinus ursinus. NCBI lineage: Eukaryota > Metazoa > Chordata > Mammalia > Carnivora > Otariidae > Callorhinus > Callorhinus ursinus. The sequence goes on along the minus strand of NW_027397103.1, from coordinate 6,308,490 downwards.
GACCATAACCTGAGCCAAAGGCAGAGGCTTAACCGACTGAGCCACCCAGGCGCCCCTTGAGTTGCCTTTATTACTCAGTCCAAACCCTTCCCAACTACATTTTCTCAGTCCTCAGAGACAAACGTCACGTTCTACACATCCTTTGGCCTTCAGCTTTTCAGAGAAGGTCTTATAACCTCCCTGATCCACTACCCTCTCTCCCATTCAGGACTAGATCTGTGCCCCCATAATGCCCTGCTATGGGTTGAATTATATCCTCTAAAAAGATATGTTGAAGTCCTAAGCCCAGATGCCTATACATGGGACCTGATCTGGAAATAGGGAGGGCCCCAATCCAATACGACTGATGTCCTTATAAAAGAGACAATAGGCAGAACATCATGTGACCATAGAGGCAGGGCTTGAAGTGATAGAGCCAAGGATGCTCCACCATCTCCAGAAGTTAGAAGGTTAAGGAAAGAATCCAGGAAGAGTCCATGCTTTGGACAGAGGCTGGCCCTACCTTGATTGTTGCCTCCAGAACTTCGAGGGAAGAAATTTCTATTGTTTTAAGCCCCCCAGTTTTAGGCACTTCGTTGCAATAGCCCCGGGAAATGAATACACAGCCTGACCTACAGTATTTCTATAATGGCCATCAGCCAGGGAGGTGTCAACCCCATGAGAGCATCAACCCAGTCTTACCTGCTGCCATACCCTCCGGAGCACATAGTAGGTCCTCAATAAATAGTCCTTGCATGCATACATGAGTGGAGGCTCCTTCACTCCATGTTAGCTTAGCGTTATCAAGACCTATCATTGCTTCTGTCATCCCCAGAGCCACACAGCATGGCAGGACCCTCCTCCTGGACTCCTGTCTCACGGGGACACGCAGTCCGGACTCTGAATTCAGAAGGGCCTGGAGACTTGAGTCTGGCCCATCTCACTGTCTTACTCCCACTGCTAGTAGGTGCCCTGAGGATCATCTTGGGCTGGCCATGGAGCTTCTCACCTCTCCCCCCGAGCAATTAACTAATGGCTGGTTGGAGGTAATTGGACTCCTATCTGAATATAACAGCCAAGCCTTCTTCGGAAGTTTGAAAACAAAGATTGCCTACAATGCACAGGCCTCAAAACCAGGGAAATAAATCTAAAAGCTCCATGTATTGAATCAAACTCCCTGCCTTGAATTGAAGAATGGACAGGTCCCTGTTACAGCCTCCCGGCATTCTTATGGTAAGAACTGTATTCAGACGCTAACCTTTCTCCTAAATTGTTCGTCCAAGATAGACCATTATTATAATGAAATACCTCGCCCGGGAATGCTCTTGGTTTCAGCTAAAAGGTTTTCTCTCTCTCTGACTCGGCGCTCACAGGCGCGGCCTTAATTTGGGGGAACTTCCCCCTCGGCTGTCTTGAAAGGACTTTGACAGGTCTCTTTATATTTTATTTGATTTGCTTCATTTTGGCCTGTGGGTCAGCATGCCCCAATCCTAATGATGATGAAAACTGTAAAAGATGGAGCAGCCCCAAGAAAGGATTAAGGAAAAGAGAGCCATCACTTTAGCGAGGGAGAAATGGGAGCAAAGCCTCGGGTTCTAGAAGGTTCTGTGTCCTTCCGCCTTCTGGGAGACAGAAAGCGCTGAAGGGAAGAGGTCAGACCCCGATGTTTGCAGCCTCTGGCCCCTCTGGGGCTCCCCGGTTGAACTGTGAATTCTAATGGCCAATGCACGGGGCTGTCTCAGGAGGGGCTGACTTTAAGAGAAGTGGCAAAGTTCAGTACTCAGTTCTGAAATGCTCAGAGCTCACACTTAAGGCAGACTGGGTGGTTGGAGGCCTTGTCAAGGCTTGAAGAATAATGTGCTGTCATGCCAGTTGGCCATTCGAGATCCTGTTAATGCCACAACCACATCTTCCTCTCTTCCAGTATACTTCCCAGAGGACTCAAACTGAAGGTCCCAGGGCCAAATCCGGCCCCCCAATGTGTTTAGTCTAACCAGTGTTCGTTGGTTTTGTACTTAATGCTTTTTGTTAGTGACTAGTGAAAAATACAGAAAAAAATGGGAAATTTCATGTTAAACTGTTCAGTTCCACTTAAAAAAAGTCAGACAATCTGGCCCACTAGACTGGTATTCCCTGCCCCTTGTTAGGTGGGGAGTGCCCAACGTTGGCCACTCACTTTTCTGACATACCTAGCTCTGGGACCACCCCACCGCCACCACCACTGGTCAATACTGCCCTCCTACTTATTCCACAGTAATAAATCAAAGTCAACCTTTGCACAAAGATTCTCCTTCACTCCCAGACAGGGGAAAAAAAACAAACAAACAAACAAACCTCCTGGTCCTACTATAGGTTTGTGTTTCATCTGCCTAACTCATTTGAGTAAAACAGATCCTTCTGTCTGGGTTACCTGAATAACTCCATTCATTTTTTATGATTTAACACAGATGTCACTTCCTCTGTGGAGCCTTCCCTGATTGCTCCCCCCTTCCTGCCCCTGCTTTTGCTGCTGTCATTGACAGTCTGCTTCCTCCATCCAGGCTCTTCCTACCCTGCATTGAAGTGTCTGTTTCTTCTCTGTCTCCCCTGCTGGGCACTAGCTCTGTGCAGGGAGAGGCTGTGTCTGAGGTCTGCAGACTCAGCATGGGGTTTGGAGCCTGGCACCTAGCAGGGTCTCAAAGTGCTTGCAGAATAGACAGAGAATGGGACAGAAAGGAAGAAAGGGCTCCGTCTCTCAGGACAGTCAGAATGCCCACAGCGGGAATGCATAATAATAATAGACACAATAGTAGTAGCACCTAATGTCTATTGGCCGGGTTTGGTATGTGCATCTTTTACAAGTTAATTCATTTAGACTCAGTTTAGGTCTTCTGGGAAGGAGACAACCAGATGGAATCAGTCAGGAGATTTATCTGGGGATGCCCGCAAAGGATCCAGGGGGCAGGGAGCAGGAGGAGAACATTCGGATTGCAGCGCAGGGTCCTCTTGGGAAAGCTCTACCTCTGCTATGCTCAGTGATCAGTTGCGGGCAGCCCTGGGTCAATGTGCAGGAACCTGGGGTGGGTCAGCAGGAGACTGCCAGTGGCCCAGCTCCCTTACCGTGGTACCGATTTAATATTCACACTAACTCCTGCGGAGCCACTGATATTATTGCTGTGTTCCAGAGGGGGAAACTGAGCCTCCAGCCTCAGCTCACTGGGGCAACGTGGCCCAAGGTCTCACACACCGCGCACGGCTCTGAAAGATGGAAGCAGGTATCACTACCAGATCAGGCTGGCTCCCAAGCGCGCGTGGAGCCGCTCTGCTCCAGAATCCCAGCAAGGCTGGGAGAAAGATAGTGATGACTTAGAGTGGCTTAATAACTAACTGTGTGTGTGTGTGTGTGTGTGTGTGTGTGTGCGTGTGCGCGCGCGCGCCCTTGAAGCATTTCATCTTTGCACTCCTTTAACCCTTCGGCCAGCCCCTGTGTGAAGACGTCCTCATTCTCCCATTTCACAGAGGAGGAGACTGAGGCACAGAGGAGGGAAGACGCTTACCAAGGCCACCGCTTGGAAGTGGCAGGGTAGCGATGCAAGCTCCGGGAGGTCCTACTCTTAAGGGCTCTGTCGACTTCAGCAAAGCAAATAAAAGGAATGTTTGACATACAGATTGTGTGAACTACGGCAGCCCTGCAAAATGTTACTGTTTTCATGGGTCTGCAAACTACAGATGTTCCAAAGCAGCGGCTTTGGTGAAGACGCAAGTCCCCAGCGCAGTCCCTGGCCATGGATGGCAAGCCCGGGGTGGGTGGCCTGGGGCAGGTGCCAGTCCGCGGGCAGGTGGCTGGGGCCCGCTCCGTGACCGGCGGGCGGGCGGGGGGGGGGGGGGTTGCCGAGCGCCCTGCGTGCGAAGGCGAGGCCGCGCCCCCGCGCCCCAGCTCGCGCCGTGCCTGCCGCCGCCACCCGCCCGGCCGGCCACGCAGCGGCCTCCGCAGACTCGGCGGCGCCAGCGCACCTGCAATAAGGCCCCGCCGCCGCCGCCTCGCGCCCAAGGCCGCCCGCGCGCCGCTGATAAGACGCGGGGAGGGGGGCGCAGGGAAGGGGCGGGGCCGGGGCCCCCGCCGCTCCCCTCCGCCGGCCCTGTCCCCAGATCGCGCTCCAGCCTGTCGCGCCCCGAGGGCTCTGCCCGCAGCCGAGTCTTTCTCTCGTCGGTGCCCCGACCCCGCCGCGTGCGCGCGCGCGCGCGCGCATGTGCCCCTGTCCCTTCCTCCCTCCTGTCTCTTTCTTTGGTCACTCTCAACCCTTTCTGTCCACGCTCCCCTCTCTGCCTCTCACCATCCGATTCTCCCCATCTCTTTTTCTCGGGCTCCTTTTTGGTTTCTCAGCACGGTGAGTCAGTCTGTGTCCCTATCTGTGTGTGTGTCTCTCTCCATCGCACGGTTGCCTGCCCACCTGCTGGAGCTGGGTCCTCAGAGCCAGCTGGAGCAGGAACAGCTGGCCCGCTGCGACGGGCTCAGCAGGTGTCCTGACCTCCGTGGGCTGGGCTGTACTCACCTGGGCGCCTTTCATCTGAGGCTCCCTGCGCACTTCACAAACAGTCATTAAGGCCCGCCCGCCTGGGGCCAGGTCAGGGAATATCACAGCCTGGGCTGGTCGGTTATCTTCATTATTAATATGCACCCCCACTCCCTTAAATGAGTTTAGTGCTGGAGACAGGATCCCCGCTGACGCCCAAGAGATTAAGGTCTCTCAGGGTTGAACAGGCCAAAGATGACCAACTGATAGAGCGGGGACAGGGCTTTCTGCAGCTTCCTCCCTGCCTTGTGGGCCTCTGCCAGGAGCTTCAGAGCTGCTTGCCACTTTGACAGCACTCCTGGGGTCCAGCGAGGAGGCTGGATTTCTCAGAATGGGTCCGGCCCCAGAGGCCCACCATGGAGGGACTCTTGCCTCCCAGAGGAGGTGAGCAGGGATGCCCATGGGACCACAGCTTCTTTGCCCTTGGCTAAATCCGAAGTGGCAGAGAGAAGACCAGTGACGTAGGTTTTATTTCTGCATTCATGCTTCTGATCAAGGGGTGCATCCAGATACTATGTGCAGATAAAGAGCGAGGGGCCCAAGCAAGCATGGGCAACTCAGGGACTGGATCCAGGGCAAAGCCCCTGTGCGGAGAAGGCAATGCCAAAAGTATATTCACTGGGCAACGGAAACTCTACTGCAGGAAAGCAATTCAGGTCCAACCAACTTCTTCCTGCCCCCCCTCCCCCGACTCCCAAAAAAAGGATATTTCTGGTACCTGTTCTGCTGACAATAGCCACAACTGAGGCCTGTTGTTTAAGTGCACACCCCCAGTAAGTCTCCAGGAAGTAAAGAGAGTGTTCTTTGGAGCCTCTGGATGGTGTGAATGGGGACACTGATAGAATGTCGTGGCCAACTGAGGACCTTCTACCAACATTCTAGCAGCTCAGCCTCCAGTATCCTAAGTTACTGCTCGAATACTGTCCCTGAGAGGCCTTCACTGTGTGACCTCAGGCAAGTCGCTTGCCCTCTCTGGGCCTTATCTCTCAACTAAGATCGAAAGATTTCTTTGGCTCCTTCAAGTCTCTGGCCAGGTAGTTTCTATGTCCTGGCCTCATACACATTTCCCCTAGGAGGGACCTAAAGTTAAGTGTTTCTTCCAAGGTGGCAGGCCACACTCCCTGTCCCAGATCCCTGTTTGGTTTTGTGTCTATTTTTTAGCTAGGGGAGGGGCTCTTCCTCCTCCAACTCCTCCTCCTTCTCTGCTGAAATACCATATTTTATTTTAAAGACTCGCGCTAGGATATACTCTCAACGTGAAAAGACTCTTGCAGTCGGCTATAATTTCACCGTGGTAGCCAAGACTCCAGTCTCCTGGTGAGGAGCTGAAAGGTTGAAAGATTCTTTTAGGAATTGTTTTCTTATCATTCCCAGATATTTTAAAAGGATTTTTTTTTTTTTTTTACCGGCACCACTCACGTTGACTGCCACCCAAAAGAACTTTACCCTTTCTGCAGTGCAGTAGTTCAGCGAATAACAGAATAAAGCGAAGCGTTAATTGCAGAATCCAGCAGCTGGATGTACAGATACTGGCTGTAAAATTCTATCAACGTTTCTGTTCGCTTGAACATTTTTATGATACGTTCTACGGACAGAAGTATGGAATGTCCAGTAGCGCCTCTCATGTTCCCGTGGATCAACTGAAGTCCGTGTTGCTGAAGATCAGGATCTCGCTAATAACCACATTACATGAGGAATCTGGGTGTTCGGTGGCTCTTTTTTTTGAGGACGAAAGAGATGCCGCCTGCCTGGCATCCCAAAGCTAGCCTAGAGGAGCCACAGAAGGGGCCTGGGGATGGAGAAATCTGGAATCTGATTACACGGGGGTCACTGAGTCACGCTCTGACCTTAGGTAAGTAGGTTTACACCCGGTGTCCTGTTTTTCCATCTGTGAGATGGGAATGATAATGCAGGGCTGTTGGGACAAGCAAGCAGATAACTTCCAGAAAGCCCTTTGAGCTTCTTGGAAATAGCATGCAAGATATGATTAGGCGCCAGGGAGCTGCAGGGAAGCGTGCCCGGTGGCGACTGGAATGATCCGAGCTCACTTGGGGCCGACGTGGTCATCGGGCTATAAACAGAGCCTGTCAGTTCTTTCACCTGGTATTGTTCATCTGTCTCCCGCTTCCTTCTCTCGTCCCATGCCATTCACCCCCGCCCCCAACTCCTCCGAGCACACACTGCTTCTGGAAGCTCCTCTGATCATACCTGCACACCCTTGCTCATGTCATCCCCCACGCCAAGCCTGAAATGCCCTCTCCTCCTGAAACCTACTGCCCTCAGTCCAGTCCTTTCTCACAGTAATGATGTCAGTGAGCACCAGTACTCACAACTGGGGCAGCCCCTGGATTACGTGACAGGGCCCTGTGCTAAGTTCTGTCAAATCACTCAATCCTGACTCTTAACGATCCCCCCTTCGACAGGGATGTCTAAGAGCTACCAACTCCGAACACCTTATTCTGTTAAGACACGACTCCTGATAGGGGATTTACAGACACATTGTCGTGGGGCCCTTGCCAGGCAAGAGAGGACTTCCTGTGCTCCCTCCACAGATGGCCCCCCTTTGCCTCTTCTTCGCGCTGTGACCCTTCCCCTATATGCCAGTACATTTTCTTTGACTTTGTCAAGAAGCTGCTCGGTCGGTGTCCCTTGTCCTTCTAGGGTGCAAAGACACCTACGAGGCATGTCTTAGGATAGACCAGCTGCTGTAACAAACAAGTCTCTCAAGACTCAGTGGTTTATTGTAATAAAAGTTTGATTCTCCCTAACACCAAAGACAAGGAAAAGCAGCAGGGGGCTCTGTTCCACAGTCATTCAGGGATCCGGGCTCCCTCCATTTGGTAGCTCTGCCCTTCCCTCTGCCCCTAGAGTTCTTCTTCATTTGGCAGGTAGATGGGAAAGGAGCACAAAGGATGGTGTGGGAGGTTTTTCGCGATCAGGCCTGCAAGTTGAGTGTATCACTAATGCCCACCAGTGAATGGCTATCAACTTCGTCTGTCACACGGTCTTATCCAACTCCTGGACACACAGGGAAACTTAGCGTAGCTTGAGCCCAAAATGTTGGTGAACATAGAGCAGGTTCTGCTACAAAGCATCAGGAATACATAGATGGAGTAAAGAGATGTGTTTCTTCTGGAGCAAGGACCAACTTCAAGGGTAAGTGTTTTCAGGGCTGTGCACCTCACTCCTGGCCCTAAGTAACCTCTCTGCAACACACCAGCTAGAATTTCCAGATCCTTGAACAAAAATAAAAATATCTGCCCTGGAAGTCTTTACTCCCTGCTAGTGGATTTCCTTAGAGCAACAATAGCAAGACCACTTCCAAGTTTAAAACCTATCAATGGGACTCCCTAAGAAAAAAATATCCTCCCAGTGTGTTATGCCTACACGTTGGGACACGGCCCTATTCACCTCCCTAACCTCACTTCCGGTTCCACCACAGTGGAACCTCACCAGCCATGGGGCTACATGTAGTTTCCTGAACACACTTCAGTTACCTTCCACTTCTTCCATTCTGGAGGACCCCAGGGTTTTTTTCATCCTCATGGGTGCCCTAAGATGATAAGTGAGTGAATGAGTGCCTTACTTGGACCAACAACCAGTCAAGAGTCTATCTTCCAAGAATATGGCTAATCTAATGGTGGATCTGAAATTAAACACCAATCTTCAATAATACGGGGGTTCGGGACACCAACACCCCCGCACGGTTGAAAATAACTTTGACTCCCCAGAAACTGAACTGTGAATACAGTCTACTGTTGGCCAGTAGCTTTACCAATAACATAAACAGTTCACACATATTTTGTATGTTATCTGTATGTTACACCGCATTCTTTCAATAAAGTAAGCTAAAGAAAATGATACTAAGAAAATCATAAGGAAGAGAAAATACATTTACAGTCCTGTACTGTATTTATAAAACAAGTGGACCCGTGTTGCACAAACCCGTGCAGTTCAAACCCGTGTTGTTTGAGAGTCAACTGCATCTTTAGAGCAATGTGCTTTCTGCATTTTATATTCCATTTTTTACCTACTTTTTGGTAGCCCTGCCTTTATCTGGGACACTCTACGTTCTCTTATTCTCCCAGTTCTGTAATAACTTCAGAGATAAAATCAATCACACCCGTGAGTCAAATCTTGCAGAGATCTCTGTGTTTCTAGTGTTCTTTGGGGAAGAAACACCGATGTAATGAACAAAATTATTCAGTGTCTCTGCCTTCAGTTCAAATCAAGTCAGTCAACATTTATTGAGCACCTACAAGTGCTCAGGCACTGCTGACCCATCCAGAAGTATCTAACTTTGAAGAGGAAAGGAAAGGGCATTACTTAATTTAAACTGATCAATGTCCAATGCCCCGCCAAGCCCCCACAGGGAAATCATCGTGGTTGGAAACTTCCCTGAACCCTCACCATCCCAATGAATGTTGTCTATCCCTGACCTACAGGTTGGACAAGTCCTGAAGAAAAACAGATAGATGCTGATGTATTAAAAATGAAGAACTCAGCTTAAAGGACAACTTCCTGATCAGATATATTAAAATTAATTTTAAAAAATATTTAATATACGTTCTTCTCATGAAAGAAATAACAAGAATCTGGGAATTACAGAAAAGTGCAAAGGCGAAATTAAGTCACCAATCAGAGAACCACTGACACAAAATTTATCCACCTTTACACTCTTTTTCCTGGTGTGTGTGTATGTGTGTGGGGGGAGTGGTGTATGATTTTTGGCAAAAGTGATATGCATTGCAGAGTCTTTTAGAATATTTTTTTAGTTTAACATTTCTATTTCCTCTTATTCCTTGAGGCCATGGTTTTAATCACTATATATAACTGTCCCTTATATATAGCATGACCACGTTTTCTGTAAGAATCTACTGCTGAAGAGCTAGTTTCCTTTTTCTCTATCATGTTGTTATGATCATGTTCCTATATCCATGTTGGTGACATCTCTGACTACCTGTATTTCCCACCAACTCAGTAATTGTCACTATAAATTATTTTTTCTCCTCTAATAGGCAAAACACAGTCGCTTGTTGTTTTAATTTCCACTGATTTTATTATAATGCTGTCAAATAGCTTCTTACAGCTTAATTCACCCTTTAGAGCTCTTCCTTGGAAATGGATTGTGCATCTTCCCAGCCTGTTCTGTCCTATGTATACATTTACCTTCTTATTAATTTATTATCTTCTTATTAATAAATGTTCCAGAGTAAAACCTTTATTGTTTGATTGATTATTATTAATAATCATTTTACTTTCATTATGTATGCGTTTTCTTCTAGAGTTCACTTCCTTTGGATTTGTACGGGGTTTGGAGGTTCTCATTTTTATTTGGTTTAATTATCACTTGTGGCTTTGCCTTTCCTTTTATGACTAAAAAAGGCTCCTCCACACAGGGTTCAGATAAAAGTTCATCGATGTCTCTTTCTAATGCTTTTGTAGTCTCACTGTTTACAGGTGACTCTTAATCTACTTGCATTAACTTTGCCACATGGCATAAGGTTAAGAGTTTGACTTTATTTTGTCCAAGAGTTTATCATGTGTCATAGTGTCATGCTTCGCCTAATATAATTTCTCCACTGATCTGAACTCCCACCTTTATCATGGATTATATTCTTACCTATGCTTAGAAGTATTAATGGGATTTTATATTTAATTCCATGTATCTAGATGTCTATTTTGCATTAGGTCCATATTGCTTGAGTCCATATAGCTTGGCAACATGCTTTAAATTTGATAGTGTAATTCCTCTCTTACTTTTCAGATGAAAATGTATGGCTACTCTCACTTAATTTTAACTCGAACATCATTTTCACCTAATTTTAAGGAGTTCCTTTGAAAGTCCTTTTTGGAATTTCACTAGGTTTGTTTTAAAAACCAGAGAAGGTTCATTTGGTTCATTTTTAAACTCTCTCTCTCAAAGCTTTCCTTTGATTCAATCAGCTCATCTGCAAATAAATATGTCTTTATCCCTCTCTTTCTAGTTTATCTTTATCTCATCTGCTTTTTCTCCCCCTGCTTTATTGCATTGGCTAGAACTTCTTAAAAATTATTAAATTAAGGGTTGTCATAGGACTTCTTGTTCCTGACTTTAATGGGAAGTCCTCCACTATGAATGATGTTGCTAGCGATCTAAAAAAGATAATCATCACTATGTGAGAGGAACATACATCTAGTTTAATGAAGGCTTGGTTATTGTTCTTGTTTTAAATCACACAGATCTCGAGTTTATCAAATACCTTTTTGATCTACGTCAAAATAATCCTGTTGAATCATCGTCTATTTCGGATATAGACCCCCTACATCACCATAGTGGTTGTTCTTCTACTGTAGGATTTTGTACTGTGCTCTAGAGAGCACTGGGGGGTGGGGGGCATGATGCCCCTCAGGGCATATGAGAGAGTGGGCTTAGGGAAGGAGGAGCGGAAGGAAAAGGGGTTATGGGGATTCAGAAAGAGACCCAGAAGGGGCTGCCCATACCATCTTTGCTGCCCCAAATTAAGACCTCACAAATGATTTTATGTCAACAAAGCTTCTTAAACAAACAAACAAAAACCATCACTTTTACATATCACATGCCTCAGCATAAATGTCTCTTTGCTTACTAGGTTCTCATTTATATTCATGAGTGGGTGTGGTCTGTAAGTTCTCTTTTTAGTGCTGAATTGGCTTACTCTCTCCCATTACTCGTGGGAAAGTGTTAGAATGACCAAGTTGTCCTGGTTTGCTGAGATTCTCCAGGTTTTAGTACCGAAAGTCTCATCCCCAGGAAACCACTCAGACCTTGGCAGGGCATAGAGGGTGATAATTTGTTATCTCTTGGGCATGGAATATGACTCACTGATAAAGTTTTGACCTAGGATTTTGTTTTTTCGAGGTGACATGTTAACAACTTTGCAAATGTTTTTCCTGGTTTTTATACATGTATAGATATATATATACACACATAAAGACACACTTACATTAGTTTTTCAGTAAACTCATTAATATTTCCCTAGAATATCTTCCACGTCGCTGAGATTCTTCCAAGTGATTAATATAGAACAGGGTTTCTTAACTGGGGGGAGGGGGGAGTTATTTTGCCCTTAGGGGACATTTTGCAATCTCTGGAGACGTTTTTCATTGTCATAACTTGGGTGGAGATGGGGCGCCTGGGTGGCTCAGTCGGTTACGCATCTGCCTTTGGCTTGGATTATGATCTCAGGGTCCTGGGGTTAAGCACCACATCAGGCTCTTTGCTCAGCAGGGAATCTGCTTCTCCCTTTCCCTCTGTCCCTCCCCTTGCTTGTGTTTCCTCTCTCTCTCTCAAATAAATAAATAAAATCTTTAAAAAAATAACTTGGGGGGAGAGGTGGTACTGGTATCTAATGGATAGAGACGAGGACCATTGCTCAGCATCCTACAATGCACAGGACAGCCTCCCACCACAAAGAATTCTCCAGCCCACATGTCAATAGTGCTGAGGTTGAGAAATCATGATCTAGAGTTACATATAGCACTCTCTTATAACTTTAAATATCCCCTTCCTAACTTCATATCCTGCTTTTCATTGCAGACTTGGAATATTTATGTTTCCTCATGTTTTTTTCTCCTTTAAACTTCTCAAGCTCTTGCCCTTTTAAAATGTGTTTGTTTGATCGCTTCTCAGCCTTTTGGCTAAGATCAAGTGTAAAATATGCTTGTTTGTTTCTCAAAGAACAGCCTCTTACTTATGTACTTATCAAATTGTGGTCATTTTCAGTCCTCACTTTCTGATTTCGTATCAACCCCTTCTTTTCTTCTGCATTTGCTCGGTCTGTTTTGAGGTTCTTTTTCTAACTGCTTTCGTTGAAAACTATTGAGTGTGAATCAACAAGACCCATTTACAGCAGACATTCAGTGACACACACTGTGGTTTCACATTATTTCGACCATCCAAGTCAGGCCAAGGAGAGGGGAAGAGTGGTCGAAATATACATCACAATCTGCTCTCCAGCAGAAGTCTTGGCTCCAACTGCTGGATCAATTCAACTCGCTGGGTTTTAATTAAGCCCACTAATGTCCATGGTTACAAAATGAGATTTTTTTTTTTTCTTTCAGAAATAGACAGAGCTTGAGATTTAAGGGAAAAAAATAGATTCAAAAGGAGACACGAGGTATGCAGGGTATCAAGCAAGTAGATGATGAAAGGAGCAAGGTAAAGTTAAACAAATGGGCACAGCTGGAAGGACGGATATGCCCCCCGCCAAAAAGCATCAGTGGTGGATGGAAACAATGGTGGTCATGCAAAGCTGGTGGGAGGGAAGGCAGAGAGCAACAAGGACCAGAACAAGGATTCTAAGAGAAGGCCATGCATAACAATGACTATCCTCTCTGCCCTACAAGATACCATCGTTCCTCTTTGGTAGATAAGGACGTGGGGGAGGTACGGAAAGCACAGATGACTTGCCCCAAGTCATAGGGCTTCAAGAGACAAACCCACATGTTCTTCTGACTCCAGAAACCAGCATCTTTTCCCCTACACCACGTTTCCTTGCAAATTACCCCTCGCAGGTAAGAACTAGTCCAAGAATCTCACTACAAAGCAGTTTCTCCAACGTCCTCTGCCTCACACACTTCCGCCTGAAGGAAAACACCCACAACTGAGAACCAGCTAAGCTGGGAAAAGTCCACATGCGGGACATAAATCTCCAGTTTACAAGAGCAAGGAAAATCCCCCTTGGGAAGGTTCTGGAGATGACTCAAAAAGACAAAGTCTGGGAATTTAGAAAGAAAAGCGAAAATGGGTCTGACAATGATCTCTCGGAGTTGTCACATCCTGGGGGCACCCCCATCCGTGGAGATTGATGGCAAGCAGGCTTATAATTTGATCATGTGATGGCTGCCAAATGCCCAATGGGGCAGTGAGGGTACAGAGAGGAAGAAACGCTCCTTCTACGTGGTTTCTGTCTCCAGGATTTTGTAGCTTTGCCTCTGCTTAGGTCTGCCGGGGAAAACTCATTCATTCCATTCACCGAAGTTGACTGACCCAGATGTCCGGGCTCTGCAGACCGTAAAGAGGCAGGGTGTCTGCGGAAAACTCACCATCAGGTGGAGGACGCCTATTTGTGAACAAGTGACCCCCAACAATGTTCTCCACGAATAAGGTGCCGCTGCCAAAGAAAAGCAGGGATCAGATGGGAGGGGAGATGTTCCTTGATCAAGCTCAAAATACTCGTCCCGTTCTACATTGGAATTTCACTGAGCCGTGAGAAAGAAGGAAAGCCTGCCACTCTGACAACATGGATGGACCTTGAGGACGTTGTGCTAAGTGAAATAAGTCAGGCAGAGAAAGACAAATACTGCGTGGTATCACTTATATGTGGAATCTTTAAAAAAAAAAAAAAAAAGGTCAAACTCACAGAAGACAGAGTAGAATGGGGGTTGCCAGGGGCTGGGGTGGGGAAGACATAGAGGGGGAGAGGATGGTAAAAAGCTACAGGCTTTCAGCTCTAAGAAGAATAAGGTCTGAAGATCTATTGCAAAACATGGTGGCTACAGTTGATGACACTGCATCGTACAGCTGAAATTTGCTAAGGGAGTGGAACGTTTATGTTCTCACCAAAAAGCAAAGATAACTCTAAGAGATGCTGGATGTGTTAATCAGCTAGTTGGGGGAAACTCTCTATAATGTACACAAATATCATCAAATCTCCACGATGTACGCTTCACATACCTTACAATTTTATTTAATTATACCTCAATAAAGCTAATGTTGTAAAAAATTAGAAACAAGATGTATAAATTAAAAACCATCTTGGGGCGCCTGGGTGGCTCAGTCGGTCAAGCGACTGCCTTCGGCTCAGGTCATGATCCTGGAGTCCCGGGATCGAGTCCCGCATCGGGCTCCCTGCTCGGCGGGGAGTCTGCTTCTCCCTCGGACCCTCTTCCCTCTCGTGCTCTCTATCTCTCATTCTCTCTCTCAAATAAATAAATAAAATCTTTAAAAAAAAAAAACCATCTTGTAAAAACACAGAAATGTCCATCTAGCGAATGCCCAACCATGGGGTTGTATTGATTAATATTTTATAAAATATTCCATGTCATCATTCATATTCATTATGTGAATTAATGAAATAATTCTTACCATATCATTATAATTGTTATCATTACTAATATGATATATACATTAACATAACTAAATATAATGTTATTAATATTTAATATGGATTTTTGTTATTTAATATTAATATTCTTGTCGGTCTTTATTCTTTGGGAATGGCAGCTCCTTACACAATAAATACCACACAGTGACGTTATGGAAATGCCCACACTCTATCCTTTGTTTTGCAGGTAGTGGAAAACGCCTCACAGGGGTTAAGACCGTGGACTCACGTCAGATAAACAAATTCTGTGACCTTGGGCAAATTATATAAACTTTTGTACCTTCATTTCTTTATCTGTCGATTGGGTCTGAAATGTTACCAACAGTATAGAGTTGTTACGGAGTATAATTAGGTTAATTATATATAACATTTCCATGGCATGACAAACACTCAGTAAAGTACTGTACACATACTTGCTATTATCACTTGATAGCTTCTTCATCTACAGATATTCCCTGTGACTCAGCTCTGCAGCCTAGTGAGCCCGTCCGCTTCCATTTTCCCAGTGGCTCCAACTGGAGAGGTTACTGGTGATTCTGGCTTCAAGAAAAGGAAGAGAGTGAATCCTCCTTTTTATTTTTTTCTGCTGTGAGAACTCAGAGACAAGATCCTCCTAGCCCAGGCCCTGGATACTGACATTACTGGACTCAGACAAGACCCGCTGGTTGTTTTAAAAGTGGGTGGAGAGGGGCACCTGGGTGGCTCAGTTGGTCGAGCGCCTGACTCTTGGTTTCACCTAGGGTCATTATCTCAGGGTCCTGGGATCGAGCCCAGGGTTGGGCTCCGCTCTCAGCAGGAAGTCAGCTTCTCTCTCTCTCCTCCTCCCTCTGCCCCTCCCCCTGCTCATGCTCTCTCTCTCTCTCTAAAATAAATAAATCAGTCTTTTAAAAAAAATTAAAAATAAATAAACAAGTAAAAGTGGGTGGAGAACTTTCCTTAGGAAAAACATAGCTCTCTCTATTCAGTGTTTTCTTTTTTTTTTACTTTTTTATTGTTATGTTAATCACCATACATTGCATCATTAGTTCTTGATGTAGTGTTCCATGATCCATTGTTTGTGAATAACACCCAGTGCTCCAAGCAGAACGTGCCCTCTTTAATACCCATCACCAGGCTAACCCATTCCCCCCACCCCCCTCCCCTCTAGAACCCTCAGTTTCTCTTTCAGAGTCCATCATCTCTCATGGTTTTCTTGTTGGACAGTCTATATTTATTTATTCTTTCATTCAACAAATATTTATGGAGCCTCTACTATGTGTCAGGCACTGTGCTAGTATCTAGGTGTGGCAGTGAATAAGACAGTATGAATTTGGCCTTTATAAATATATAATTATATGTTATATATAATTATATATATAATAATATAATAATAATCCTCTCTCTATATGTGTGTGTTATATAATATAAAAGCTTCTACTCCAATAGGAAGAGTGACATTGTTAAAATAGCTTTTATTCTAGTGAAGAAATAAAGAAAACCACCCATTTGAACAGCCCAGGCTCTCTGCAGAATGTTTTTTGCTAGATGCAAAGAACATACAGATTTTTTTCACTCCAATCCAATCTAGCAGACATGAATTGCGCACCTACTATATTGAAGGCCCCATGCCAGGTGCTCTGAGGATACACTGATGAACAAGGGACCGCCCTCGGGAAGCCTCTATGCTCTGGCCTGATCAGGACCCAAAGAGATCCATTTCTCAAAGTGCTCATGACCAGCACAAGGGACGGGATGGCTCAGCAGGTGGTGCCTGGGCCTGCTCTCAGGTCCCCTGAGTCCAAGCTGCCTGCAGCAGGCACCCCCTACTTGTCAGATTGGCCCAGGCCCTTAACGCACCTGAGACTCAGTTTCCCTATCTATCAAACTGTGCATTAAGTAGCTCCGACCTCGTGGGGTTGTAGTTCAAGTTCAGTGAAGGGCTCTGTGCCAAGGGCCCAGCAAGGAGCCTGGTAAACACTCTCAAGTGATAGCTATTTTTTTTTCCTACTGAGGGCTATTTCTGTTGTTTTTTTCAATAGTCAAAATGGCCTTGCTCTCTTGTACTGCATTTTCCTCTTGCACTGATTGCTTTTGAGGCCCCTTGCCGTGAGACAGGTCTTACCTGTCAATCTCGACATGGGCAAAAGGATTTTTTTAGGGTGACCAACTATCCCTGAGCCACAGGGCCTGGGGGATTTTCCAGTCTGCTGGACTTCCAGTGCTAAAACCAGGCCAGTCCCAGGCAAACTGGAAGAGCTGGTCCCTGTCCTGGGCCTTCATGGACAGGCACGTGTAAAGTCTCTCCGTGTGTGCACAAGTGTGAGCCTCAGAAAATGAAAGCAACCCCTGGACGACACTTAGCTGGGTCTGGCACGCAGAGGACAAGGTCCATGGGACAGAGCAGGGGCATGAGACCTGCTTCCATCTACCCTTGGTGGTGCCTGAGCACCCAGGGCTTTCTGCCACTCGGCAGGCTTCTAAGCAGGAGGACTGGGAAGATTTTTACGGATCTGGGCCTCAGCTTCTAATTACACGGGGCAGCCCTGGCTGTGATCCCTGAGTCTCCCCAGGAGGATTTGGAAGTAACCGGGAAAGACAGACTAGCACGTCCGTAAGGGGTGGCCACATGATTGCCCTCCCCTTGTTCTGAGGGTTGGTCCTGGATTCAAGTGTTGGCTTGGCTACTTTCTAGTGATACGGCTTTGGGAAAACTACCCACCCCTCGGAGCCTCAGTTTCCTCTTTTGAGGACTAAATAGATCATGTATGCCCCCTCCTTTTGGTGAGGGGAAGGGCACATAGACAGGACTTCATAAACGGTAGCCATGGGTAACAGTTGACACTGCTGCAGAGACATGGTCATGAAGAGCACTGACGTGAGCACCTAATAGGAACACTGCTCTTTCTCACCCCTCATCCTTCAAGTAAGCCACTCAAAACAGCGACAAAAATCTCACACCAACGCCTCCAGGCGCAAGTTTAAAAAAAAAAAAAGATATTCAGCTAGCACGCATTACAAACAACACAGAGATTAGACACAAAATCTTTTTTTTTTTCCCCCAACTTTGGAGAACACAATTCTTCCAAATTCTCTTGGTTTAAATCTCTCCCAAAGTATATTCAGAGAAAGCATGTCTTATTTTATGAAATCAAATCAGATAGAAGGAGGAGTTCAAGAGTTAAATTGGTTTGGGATACACTGAGCTAAACCGAATTCAGTGGACTTCTTTACTGCAGGACTTCTCAGATTTTACTACATGGATAAACTTGGTGGCTCCCCCCAGAGGGTGGAAGAACATGCTGCAGTCTCCCCACTTACTTGGCCATGGTGCCCTTTGCTCATGGAGCAGGAACCAGTGGATTGGTGTTGGGTAGAACAGACTTGGAAAATCCCGATCTTGATGTTTCTATACACATCCTAACTCCTCTCTCATCTCAGTCCACACCCCATCGCCTGACTTACTTTATTCTTGGTCTCCGGGTTTTTTTGCTTGGCCACCCAAGAGCTCTGACTCATTTGAACGCTCGACCTTTGCTCCTGGGTGAGTCTGTGTCCTCCGCACTGACCACCCGGAGTGCGTGGCACCAGTGTCTAAACAACCATAGAGCTCTGTGTCTCATGCCTCCCTTCTTGGAAACTGGGCTCCTTTTTGATCTACCAAGATGTGTCATTTCTCCTAGGAGAACACTGCTCTTCGAGGACAACGATAAACATGTTGATGACCATCATGAAGATAAAATAATAAACAGTTTAGTTTGACCGAGCACTTACTGTGTACCAGGCACTGTGTTTCATCACTAGGAAGTGGGGATGCTTAGTATCCCCATTTCCCAGATGAGAAACCTGAAGGAGGTTCTGTGACTTTCCCACAGTCACCCATCAAGTAAGTCTTAGAACTTGTATTCCTAGGGACCGCCGAAAATTGACTTATTCCAGAACCTATGTTTCCAGATACATGATGCGGAGATTCTCAAAAATACAAGTAATCGAAATCTTAAATGAATTCATGCAGGCAGAATTACATCAAAATGATCATGCACAGAGGCCCTGCAAGGCCTCAGGTCCCTCCAAACACTAACCTAGGATGCCTCAAAACATAACATGTGAGTATCTCAAGCTCCACCAAACATGGCAGCCAGTGGCCTGAGCCTTGGATGACTACCTCTACCTTCTCCTTCACTTTGACATTGGAAACCAAGGCATGAAGTCCCATACAAACTGCTAATAGGATTCACGAGTGCCTTGGCTTTTCTCCATCTCTGCTGTGGCATTTTTTTATTCCTTCGGCACCTTGTTCTTTTTTGTTTTTGTTTTGTTTTTTTCTTTCTCATCTATATAATGGGGTAACTCAGGGAAATGGACCCTATCTCATGGCCAAGAAGATACTTCCCTCACCTGGGCCTCTTGGGGGTTGAATCCTTCCACTAATTAATAACAGGCCCAGAATCACCTCCACCCACTCCCCCACCCCAGCCAGAGGAGATAAGACACTGCCCTACTTCCTGCATCAAACTGTCTCTTGTCAAGTCATTGGCGCCACCAGGGTGACTGGCGCCTGCTGCCACCTCCCACCCCATGAGGTGGCTGCTTATCATCTGAGGGTGAAGTGAAGCGATGCGTGTGTCCACACAGGGACCAATTGTAGAGAGCACTTGCAGGATTGTAAAAGGTGCTATATAAATCAATTATTAATACTAATCAGAGCATAATAGCACCATGAGCAAGAGACAGGACGCCTGGAGACGGGCACCACACCCTCCTTGACACTGTCCTCAGGAGCCAGGTATCTCACGAATTATGAAGAGATCTGAGGAGAGATGACCTGAGAGCAATAAGGATTAACCTCTTCTCCATGGATCCCACCTGGCCTTTCAAAAGCCTCCACCTGAAGTAAGGAAGGTTCTAGAACTTTGGAACGGTAGGGTACTGAGAGCAAGGTTTTAGGGCAGTACTTTGTTCTAAGCTCTTCACTGAATCCCGTCTGGACTGTAGTTTGTCCCATTGGACTCCACAGAAAATGGTTCCCACCAAGACATGTTTCTCATAAGCCAGCTTGCTACTCCCTGGCGTTGGGATGGGCCATTCACAGGAACCCTGAGCTGGGTTTATTTTCTCAAGCCACTTCCTGTTCCCTTCTGATGAGCTGGGGACAAAAGGAACCATCTATTCAGGTGATAGCTGTGATGAATTAACTTTGTGTCCCAAGACCCTGGTCTGGTTTGGTGACCCTTCTGAGAGTATTGACAGGTCCCCCTGAGTGACGCAGAAGTTACACAAACAACACTTCCCTGAAAAAAGTTCATTTGGGCTCTTTTAGAAAGAAATGGTGTGCATCCTATGAAACTCGTAGAATCTACTAGTGTTAGGGTGGCAAGTCAAAAATGGACAATGATGAATACTAACATCCTAAACACTGGGGATCCCTGTCCTAAGGAAAAAAAAATTGATGATAAAAATGAATATGTGTCCAGCATGAACTGCCTGAGAATCCAAAGTACCAAGAAAGATGGTGTAGGAGGCAGGAAGACATCTTGGAGGAAATCAAATGGAGGGAAGCGGGGAGACGTGGCGCAGGGAGAGAGAGAGAGAGAGAGGCTTGGGGATAGGTGAGCAACAGAGGGTCTAGACAGTAGACAGCAGCCCCAAGAACACCTGAGTCATCTTTCTGGGGTGGTGCAGAAGTCAGAATAATGCCCCCCCAAAGATGTCCACATCCTAACCCCCAGAATCTCTGGAAACTGTCAATGTGTGACCTTCCATGACAAAAGGAGCTGTCAATTAATTCACATTAATTGAAAGGCCATCCCTAAGGGGAGACTACCATGGATTATCCGGGTGAGTCCAATGTAATCACAAGATTCCTATAAGAGGGAAGCAGAGTCCGGGTCCGAGAGGAGGAGCCGACAAGCAGAGGTCTAGTTTGGGAGAATGGAAGGGGGCATGAGCCCGGGAGCGTGAGCAGTCTCTGAAGCTGGAAAAGGCAAGGAAAGAGATTGTCACCAGAGCCTGCAGAATGAATGCAGCCCAGCAGACACCTCAGTTTTGCAAATTCTCATCTTCAGAACTGTGAGAGAGGAGACCTGTGCCATTCCAAGCCAGTGCATTGTGGCCAGTGGCGACCGCAGCAACTGGAGACCAAGCCAGTGGGTAAGGTTGGGCTGCCATCGCATCTGGGCCCTCTGACACATAGGGGCTCCCCTCACAGAAACATGCTCAAGGTTCCTGCGTTTATTCATTCTTCCAACACAAACAGTCATTGAGTAGCTCCTGCGTGCCGGGCTCACTTCCCCGTCTTGGGGGTGTAGACGAGAATGATCCAGATGTGAAAATGCCTAATGGAGAGACGCATGGTAACAAGGTGAACAATTCAGTGCCTCACATCATTGCTGATAGTGATGAGGGTTATGAAGACGAAACAGAGTAGGCCAGTGATGGCTTCTGAGGAGGTGCCATTTGAGCTGAGATGGGCCTGCGGAGCCCTGGGGCAGAGCCTATGGATACCCTGTGGTAGGAACTGGCTTGGGAGGTCTGAGGAATAGCAAGGTGGTCAGTTAGGCTAACATTAACAGAACCCAGAGAGGCTGCTAGAGAATGAAGTCAAAGAGGGAGCTAGGGCAGATCACATAAGGTCTTAACAGGCCACAGTAAGGGGTAGGATTTTAGTGTAAGTGAATGGGAAGTCACTGGAGGGTTTTCGACTGAATTGAGAGATCCTTTATATAATGTTCTAACAAGCCCTACGGTTGTCATAAAATGACCTTCAGTGGCATTCGGGGTGCTTCCTTGAGGGTAGAAAAAATGAGGTGGAGTTAGACCAGGAAGTGACCCTAACCCTACCAATACCCACAACAGAGTGTGATCTGCAGGTCAACATCTCTGTTGAGGCATGCAACAGAAAGACACAGGCTCTGGATGGGTGTTCCTCAAGCCCTTGGCATCAGAATCCAGTTGGGGGTGCTTATTATATATGCAGAGTCCTAGGCCCTGCCTCACACCAATGGAATGAGCATCTCCGTGAGTTGGGCCCTGAAACTTCCGGCTCGAGAAGCAGCTCAGGAGATTCTATGCCAAGAAGGATTTGAGCCCCAGCGCCCACTCTAGGGAAGACACCGCAGTTAGCATTAGAATCCTGGAGAGGCCAAGAAACAAGGGCCAAACCCACATAGGGATGCTCAGGCTTCTGTCCTGCAAGGATCTCGCAGGTTCCTCCCAACCCAATTACTTCAAGGTTACACAATGGTACTAACTGGGTTCGGTTTCCATGGGTTCTCTCTGGTTGCTATTTTAATTATGCTGTTGAAAGGATAATTTGCACATAATTACAAACATTTCTCAAATTCCAGCGGGCGCACAGATTCCCTGGGGCTTTGTCAAGCAAGATTGATGCAGCAGGTCCGGGGTGGAGCCTGAGATTCTGAACTCCTAACCAGATCCCCGGCGACGTCACTGCGGCTGGTCCACGGGCCCCTCACTTTGGATGAGCAAGGGTGTAGACATCCAAATCGACCGAATCTGCCAACAGCCCCCAAATGGGTAAGCTTCCAAAGGCAGCTGCGTAACAACGGTCCTCTCGTCCACCCCAGTGGTTTCCCACACAAGAGCTAGCTTGTGAACTTCCACTCTGATCCTAGTGGTGGCATTTGGGATCAGTTACTTAATGAGCCCGTGTCTCTGTTTCCATGTCCATAAAATGGGATGATACCGGGTCAGAGAGCTATCACAAGGATTCAACGAGCAAATATAAGAGAAGCAGTGCCTGTCATAAGTCTTGTTAACCTCTCTCTTCCTCTTTAGACATCGCTTCATCAGGCCAGCTTGCACATCCAATATTTTTCTGCCGTACCCTCTATGCCAAGCCTGGATTCTGGCACGTTGGAAGTGTTTGGTATGTCCGAGGAATGAACGAATGAATATAAACACACTAAACCTATTCACCTTCGAAGGTCACGTTCAGAGGAAAGACTAGGGGAAAAGGGGATTCACACCTGTTGAACACTCTGCAGGGCATGATGCCAGTTTCTTTCAGATATTGTTCTAGTTCATTCTCCCAAGAGCCCTGGGATAGAGGAATGGAAGCTCAGAAGGTTAAGGCTTAAAGAAGTAAAGACACTGGCCCGAGATCCTGTGGCTGTTAAGTGACAGAGGCAAGGTTCAAAGCCATTTCTACCCGGGGTAGCTTTTCCTCACCAGCCTCGTGACACCAACCTTCTCTGACCCTCAATATTTCCCACTGAGAGAATTAGTCACCATCGGCTTTGATCGGCGGGGCGGCCAATGCGGTCCTAGCTCATGGCATTTGTCCGGGCCTTATCTTTATTAACTGTGAATTTATCTCCCTGCAGAGATAGGGCTGTGGGGGAAGGGCCCCTCTGTCCACACCTGGGCCAGTCTTACCTCCTCCAAACAGGTCAGCAGGCAACTGGGAGCCTTTAATTGCCTTTTTCCTCTCAGCCCCCTCCCTCAAGTTCAAACCCGCACTGTAAACACGGCCTCCAGGACCAAAGGTAAGGGAGGTGCGGCAGGAGCATATTAACCTGTAATGCTTCGATAAGACCCAGCACATTTCACAGCACCATAAATTAATTCTCGGCCTCCATAGCCTGTGAAGGCACAGAAGGTAAAGAACAAGCTAGGAAGTGAAGACAGGCCTCAGACGCATAGGTAGCACAGAGTGATGCTCTCAGAATGGCAGAAGGCCACCCAAGAGTGTCTGCTCCTAGCAAGGAAGGGTGTAATCCAGACCACCCTGTCTGGTGTATGCCATTCCAGGGCGGGCTTCACAGAGAAGGAAAAAGAAAACAGTCGGAGAAGGGGCAGGAGGGTGCTTGTTGGACCTGTCCTGCCCAGCATCACACAGCTCACCTCACAGCCAGGGAGGGGGCCCTGGTGTTTTCGACAAGGTGGGGATCTCCCGGATCAGGCTAGAATCCACCTTGTCCGGGTAGGCCTAGACTTCCTGTATGGAGTAGAGTGACCTAAAAGCAATGACGACTCACCTTGGCCTTGTCAGTCAAAGGCTGTCATCCTGACCTCAGGGGCCATGTCAGCGTCATTTCCCACAAGTCCGGTGGTTCTAAAAAGTCCCCCCTTATGACACTTGGAAAAGGAGTCCAAAAGGCGTCCAGCCTACGATGACTCCTCTGACCAGAGTCGTTTCCCCGGTGTTTATTTGCAAGACTGTCCATGGCTAGTGTGCTCACCTGTTGGCTTCCTTTCAACACAATCTCCTGAATGCCCACCGAAGGCCCAATATTACTGGAAGGCCCTGGAGATCCCACATACTCATGACTTCCTGAAACTTCTGATTCAGTGGAGGATAAGGAAAAGTCGACAGGAAGCCAAAACGTACTCTGGCTACACAGCAACTCTCTCTCTGATCCTTCACCCATTTGGGGTCAGCAAATACTTGGAGAATGAAAAATCATTTCATCGTTGGCTAAAACCAATTCACAAGGGAAAACTGCTCTTCTGATTTGTATGGCACATTCCAAAGCCAATCGTCAAATATGTTGAGACTTTCTGCTTCGGAGGATAATCTGCCCATCAGTTCTCCACACAGACAGATGGTATGAGATTGCCCATACTTCCAGTGTTTTACAAAATATCATCTGAGTTGTTGAAAAGGAAATGAAAACCTTCTTAGGCAGAGAAAAGCGGGTAAGTCAAGTGTTACTAATTGACCAGCTTTGAGAAATGGGCTCGGGAGAGAGATATGGTTAAATTCAAAGACTCGTCTTGATCTGAAAAATATATTTACTTGCCTAAGATTTACCAAAAAGATGAAAGGAAGCAAGAAAGCAAGAAGGAAGGAAGGAAGGAATGAGGAAGGAAGGAAGGGAGGGAGGGAGGGAGGGAGGGAGGGAGGGAGGGAGGAAGGAAGGAAAGAAGGAAAGAAGGAAAGAAGGAAAGAAGGAAGGAAAGAAAGAAAGAAAGAAAGAAAGAAAAAGAAAGAAAGAAAGAAAGAAAGGAAGGAAGGAAGGAAGGAAGGAAGGAAGGAAGGAAGAAAGAAAATCAAAACCACAATCTGATTTTCAAAATCAGTCCACACAAATACTCCTGCTTAAAAATGTCCCTTACAGTGTTACTTAGAATACAAGAAACTGGAAATATCCTAAAAGTCCATTAACAAGAGAATGAATGGCTTAAGTAACAATTAAGGAGCAATTAAGGAGATATAAAAAGCTTTTGCTAACATGCAAAAGATGCTTCTAATGTTAGGGAAAATGACAAAATACAAAATAAAGTTTTATTTTAAATATGTTTTTAAAAAAATTATCTAAAAAATATACTAAAATGTCAGCAAAAGCGGCTTTTGGGTAGTGGCCATAGCATTGTGGTTCAACAAATGAGATCTGGTGTCAGAGACTTTGATGAAATCCTGACTTCCCCACTTACTACCTGACTTGCTTTGGGAAAATTGATATTCTTACTTTTCCTCTTCTGAAAAATGGGGCTTACAACAATACCTACTTCATAGGGCTGCTGTAAGAATTAAAAGAACATAAGAATGCATAATAAATGTTTAATAAATAAAAGCTAATAAATGTGTATACATGTGATAAAATATTATGAGCATATTATCTAATATGGTTTCCACAATTTATATATACCATATCTTGTATCAGAAAGAGATAAACATGAAACATTTTTTAATTTTACAATTAAAAACAAATCAGGATCTCAGACATCAAACTGCCTTCCAATAAATACTGCCTTCCAATAAATAAAGTTAGTTCCCCATAAACCATGCACCGGGCTTGGCAAGGTTGTGGTGATTAATTAATATATCAGAGCAAGGCTTAACTACTGATAGGGATCATTTCTCACCTTGGTAGAGAAATTTTCAATAAAATAACAACAGAGGTAGGATTGTTGTGTTTGTCCTATGAGTATAAAGTAAGGCTGTTTTCTTACAAATGGACGGTGGGATTTTTACTGTCCATGTGAAGCGAACTTATAAATAGCTAGATAGCCCATGAAGTTGGCACTTAGAACATACATTCCTAAGTAGCTAAAACATTCAGCTAACCAATATCCTTTACCCCGCTCAAGTGTTAGAAAACAAATGGGAAGAAAAAAATAATAACTTTCTGTTAGAAGTTTGGTAAACAAAATGACAAAGCTTCCAGAAATAATTTCCCTGAATTCTTGATCTGGATCCCCAAGAATCCCCAGGGTGGAAACCGAAGGCAAAGGGATATAGTCACATGGGAAAGCTCATCACCTTCTACCACATTCTCAAAGGAATCTGTGACCCCAACCCACCCCCAATTTTTGAGAAACTGTTGTACATCTTCAAACCTGGATGGGAAGAAATATTTAAAATGATGGCTCGTAAGACAAACCAAACATGCAATTGCCTTTGCTACACAGACTTTCTCGACACTGTGTCCCAGGCTCGGTGAACGAATGGCCGAAACAGGATACCAAGGTTCCCCCACAAGAGCTGGGGTGTGCCGGGTGCCCAGATTCCATGTTAAATCTCAGTCATGTGTGAATATCACCTTTGCTAAACACCCAGTTCCCGACACATACCCATTAATATTGCAATGTTTGAGGTTTTCCATTCAGGGAGGTGCAGAGATAGAAGTTCTGAGAAAGAACAAGCCATCCAACGTCAGAAACAAGGAAAGACCAACAGACTGGGATCGAGCAGAGTAAATATTTAAACATGGAATGTTCAATAGTTATGACATAGGTTCAGTAACAGGCTCATTTTTTTAAAAATCAATACTCTTACGAATAGTAATGGACCAGCCTTCAGGAGAAAGGAGGCAACAATGTCGTGATCACTTTTGAATCAGCAATCAGTAGGAGCCGGCGACTCAGACCAGTCCCTCAAACTGGCGAAAGAAAAACATGGTAACACCGTTGAGTCTTATGACCGACTTCTGGGAGGCTGGGCCTTCATGGATTCCTGGAGCTGACGGGGACAGCAGATTAGACCCTGGGCGGGGTGGAGGGGAGACACTGGGCAGAAAAACAAGAAGGGACCGGGGGAGAGGAAGTCCATGGCAGTTCCCTAGGATTATTTCAACGATCAGGGACTTGGCTTTTTAACCTGGTTGCAGGTGGTAGCTGTGTGAGCCTGAGTAAGGAGGTGATCCTCTCTGAGTGTGGCAGATGCCATCAGCCCTCCCCACCTGGCCTTGGCCTCTACCCTTTCAACAAGCAGTCAGACTTTGATCTCTCAGCACCTGGACCCAGCCTGAAGGCTCTGTCTGGACACAGGCACAAGTGGTCTGAATTACAGCCCCCACACGGTGGGGTGGCTCCTTATCTGGGGTGCGTGCTCCACACTACCTCTCAATGCCCTGGGGGGGGGGGGGGGGAGGTGGATAGAGCCTCTGTTGCCCACAGAGGCGACCTGCTTTACTACACGTTCTGCTTCATCTTCTCTGTCCCCCACTCCCCACCGAGTGCTCAGGATCACCTCCCAAATAAACCCCTTGCCCACCAAGTCTTGTTAGTTCTGGGGGCCCCCAAAAAACACTTGAAGTTTCTGCCTCTATATGTGCACGATGGGGCCAACAATAGCACCTACTGCCACAGTCACCGTGTGGATTAAATGAGGTGATGCTAAGGAGCATCTGGTGTGGTGCCGGGCACCGACCAGGCCCTCAAAATTGCCAGCCATGGTTATTAACTCCATGGGTCAAAACATGTATTCTTCAACTTACTCCAAAGACGGTTGAATTTCAAATCGTTCTTATTTTCTTTCTTTCTCCATCAAGGAGCCCGGGGTCTAAATTGCAGCTCTGTCCACAGTCAGCAAGGGGGTGGCTGCACTGCTCCATGCCTCAGTTCCCTTACGTGAGATGGGGTGAGGCGGGGCGGGGGGTGGCAGGGAAAGAGCGTTACTTTGAAAAACCTCTTAGGTTTTTGAGATGTTCCAGTGAGAAAATATATGTAAAGTGGTCAGCACAGTGGTTGACAAATAAGAACGGAGAAATAAACATTAGCGTTGTCATGAAAAGGGCACCAATAAGTAATAGACAGATAGATACTATATGTATTTGATGCAATATATAGAGTATTTCCTGGATTGGGGTTAAAATTTGTTCAACAAGCATCCTGTCAAGAATTAAGCAAATGAAGCTCTCAGGTTGTTTTGTAAAATCCTTTACTGCCTTTGCTCTAGAAAGAGGACTGAACGGGGTTATCACAGTAACAACAGCAGCAACACATATTAGTAAGGGGCAAGAGGAATCAGCTAGAAGTAAATATTTTCAAAATGACCTATTTAAAGAAAAAATATAGACAAGATGTCAAGAAGGAAAGTTGGCTTAAATACAGCAGTGGGGGATGCGGGGCGCCAGGAGAATTTGAACATGTGGTTCTACCTCCTATAGAAAACCGAGGAAAAGGAAATTCAACCCAAATTGCACGGAGGCATCTAGTAGAGAGATAACTTCAAAGAACTAAATCAAGAAGATGATGGCAATGGTCACAGAACCTGTGGAATATTCCTGAATTGTTTAACTCAAAACAGCAACTTATCCGTCCTTTTGTGAATTCAGGCATTTTATTCACTGCTCAGGTGTCTCATATCTACACCCCAAATATAACAATGGCACAACACCAGTAGCACCAGATAACATTTTATTTATTCCCTACTGTGTCCCAAATACAGTTTTAAGTCCCTTACTCATTATTAACCTATTTCATTATCATAGCAACCCTAGAGGAAGGGGTACTGATATCCTCACTGTAGGGCGGAGGAAACTGAGGTATAGGGGGTTAAGTGACTTGTCCAAGATCACACAGGTAGGAAGTGAGAGAACCGGCATATGAACTCAGGCCCATTGGCTCTAGGGTCCCTGTCACTGTCTTTAGGCCCTTGGCATATTTTTGACACTAGTAATATTCTACCCTTTTCTAATCCCCCCACACTTACCCTCTGCAGGTACTGCGAACTGAATGCTATACTATTTCCACAGTTCTTAGATGAATCCTCTGAGTCTTTCTTAACATAGCATTCCATCTAGCCATTATCAATCAATTGGAACTGGGAAGCCGGTTTGACAACTGGACCAGGTAAGACCATGTGAGCAAGCAACAGAGGCTGACTCTGAGTAACATAAGCCCAAAAAGACTCCACTGAAAGAATATGGGAGAACACAAGAGGATTGAAGGGAATGTTCAGGAACCAGGAATTCCCTGGGGGCCTTGAGGGCAGGTACCTACTAGGTGGACAGGTTTGTCTAGACACCCCCACTGAAATTAATGTGTTCTAGGTATATTTTTTTTCCCCAGCCCTTGAATCCTACCTCTCAAGATTTAAACTCCCAAGAGAGTGTCCACGGGTGTGGCATAGATTGTCCACCAAAACCACACAGAGCCAAGATGAGTGAGTGCCCACACAGGTAATGGAGGGATTATTTTAAGGGGGAAACAACTCTGGGAAGCCCAAAACAATACCACCAGCACCACCACCAACCATCCACTGGGCCAGATATCATCTACCCAATTAACCGGGCCCAATTATCGTAGCAGGACCAAGGGCTGCTGAATGGGTTAACTGGTTGGACTGCAAGTCATCACTAAAACAGTTCTGCTGATGATTATAAATCGAGCATGGGTGTCTACACCTGGGGAACTAACTCATCAACCAGAGAAAAAGCTGGCAACCTCCAGGACGGGCCTCTGAAAGCCTCTGATGAAATCAGCCCGTTGATTAACGCAATTAGCACCATTAGGAAAGGAAGTTGTTAACCTAAATCAATTATCCACAGACATCTATCATGCTAAGTGTTCCTCTTTGTCTTGAGAATATTGCACTGTTGGTGTTTCAGTGGTGATGGCCATTAAAAATAAATGATTATTGTTGATTTTCTATTGATATAGAGCTATTAATGTATTGGTGCCTGTGTGTATAGGCCGCTTATGTGTAGTGTACAGAAAACAGATGGATTAACAATAGGAAGTAAGTATTGACCCTCATTTCTCAATGCAGGAGGTAAATATTGACCAGTGAAAAGCGCTACTAGCTTATGATGAACTAAAAGGCAAAATGTTCATATCAGCTCAATTTTTCTTTAATTACTTGTATCATTTATCTTCTGCAGGGCAGACATTCTGACACATGGATGAGGCTCCTCGATCACGGTCATAAAGTACTTTGCACCAGTTGGTTTCCACCTATATGAAAACTCTTATTCCTCTTCTCTCTTCTGAGCATTTCCACCACTTTAGCAAACATACATCTTCTGTATCAGTCTCCCACACTAACCATATTGCCATTTTCTCAAGTCCAGCCCCAAATGCAAAGAACGATTGCCCATGATAATGATAGTTGATACGTATGGAACTCCTTCTACCACCCAGTCCTTTGATCTGTAATGATTATTTCCATCTTGTAGAATGATAATGAAGATAATAATGGCTTATCCAAGCATGAATTAAATCAAACTCCCAACCAGCTCTGAAGGTCACATTGTCATGGCCATTTTACTGATGGGTCAACTGAGCAGAGAAAAGATAAGTCCTAATACTCAGCTGATAAACAGTAACATAACCCAATTATTTGAGTATAATTTTTTTCCCTGCTTCTCTGTTATGTGCTTCAAGATTTGTAGGAGATACCAAGTTTCAAGAATACATTTTTGCTATCATGGAAATCTACCTAGTGTGTTGCACAGGTGTGTGTGTATGTGTGTGTACATGGACTCAAGTGCTCCCACTGCACCCCCAGATAAAGAAACTGAAATTTAGCCAGTTCAGATGACTTTCTAAAATTACACGGCCAAGAAGCAAAGCAAGAGATTCAAACCAGGCTCTGTTGGAAAAGTGTGATCTTCTAAGAGAAACATAGAGTTCTTAAGCTTTTTGTTTTTGGAAAGGACCATCGGATTTCTCCATCACAGCAGTGTCTGGAATTAGCCCTACAGGAACAGAGATGACACATAATGCTATATGCTCCCACGGGAGCGTGGAATCTGATTGCAACATCCAGAAATATCTGCGTGATCGATTGGAGTGACTGGACTCAACGGAGCA
The DNA here is from genome assembly GCF_003265705.2 of Callorhinus ursinus. Lineage (NCBI taxonomy): Eukaryota > Metazoa > Chordata > Mammalia > Carnivora > Otariidae > Callorhinus > Callorhinus ursinus. Next base: position 6,277,853 of record NW_027397103.1, on the reverse strand, counting down.
AGTTAAGTCTAGGCAGAGGAGGGAAGGATGGTTGCCAGGGGCAACCCAGGGAGCATTAACATGAAGAAAATCACAACATGAAGGAGAAGGGCCGATTGTTCCCAGCATCCTGGCTGACAGTACCCTCGAAGGTCAGACTTGCACAGAGTCATCAAGAGGAGGTTTAAACACGGCAAACCAGAAAGGCAAGCTGGGCTTTCCCTTGGGAGCTGAATTATCAAGAACTGATTACAAAACGTATTAGTCTCTCTGCCAGGGCAACACTTCTTCTGCTGGTTAATTAAAACTGGGTGTCAGCAATGCTTCCAAATCACCAGCAGAGGTGTCAGCTTCAGGGCACGCTTGGGAAACCTCACAGGTTTTTTGATCTTGGGCGGGGTGGGGGGAGCACGTTGCTTAAGGGCCCCAGGCACCTCCTGGCAAAACATACAGAAGAAGGGGAGGGAAGCCACTGAGACAGGGGCTCAGGACAGACGGACTGCTCCAGTTCACTTAGAATGACTCCCTAATTTCCCCGGCAAGACTGAATTTCAAAAGGAAAATTTCCATCTTCGTTTTGATCACTGGTCCTATGAGAAGGTCTTTAAAACTAATGACTGTGCTACCTGGGGAGAACCCCAGATTACTGTGCAGGGCCATGTTCGTATCAGAAATAACCTATTAGCTGGGCGGTTGGCTGAATGATGTGGCAGGCAGAATAATGCCCCTCAGAGATGTGCACTCCCTAACTCCTGACACCCTAGGGACCTGTGATTCTGGAACCTTATGTGGCTTCAAAAACTTGGCAGGTGTGCTTAAAGATTTTGAGATGAGGAGATTATGCTGGAGTTACCAGATGGGCCCTAAATGTCATCATTAGGGAACTTACAAGAGGTTTGGCTAGAGGGGCAGAATCAGAAGGGGACGTGAGGATGGAAGCAGGGGTCAGAGTGGCTTGGGGCCACAAGCTGAGGGTTTTGGATGGCCTCCGGAAGCTGGAGATGACAAGGAACCTATAGATGTCCCCCTGAGCCTCCAGAAGGGGCACAACCCTCCTGATATCTTCATTTGAGCCCCCCTGGGACCTATTTTGGACTTCTGATCTCCAAAGCTGTAAGAGGGTAAATTTGGGTGATTTTTAAGCTACCCAAGTTGTGGTAATTCGTTACAGTGGCAAAAAAAATCGAATCTAGGCAATTAGTTCATTCTCCGCTTTACTCTAGGAAGGTCTTGGGGCCACTTCCAATGACACATAAAATGCAACAAAAGTAACCAAAGGTAAAACTAGTTCAAGAGACTTTTTTCTGAAGACGGGCAAGACCACCCAAGTTGAGAGCAAAAGTCAAGGGAGACGCTAAAGCTGAGATCACCTTGGCTGGTGATCCGTCCCTTTGCCAGGTGGGCCGGACAGCCGGGTCTCAGCTTCCGGGCAGCCAATGTGAAAACAGCAAGTCCAGAAGTTGTGTAGTTCCCAAGATCCACACAGAACCAAACCAGCTGCTCAGAAGAACAGCTAGTACTTATGGAAAAGCTGGAAATCCACCCTTTCTTGGGGTCCCCATCAACGTCCTCATTGTGTGATGACATGAAAGCAGAAGGCCCCAATCATTCATTTCCTCCACTCATTGCTTGGGACGCCTTTGTGGTCTGGATGCTGAGCAGTAGAGATAAAGGGGCATCCCAAGACAAGGTGCTCGTGGCGTGAAGGGAAAAATGAAGTAATAAATACAATGCAGTGAAATGGTTGGGTGATTGAACTGGGGAGCCCAGAAGAGACACCTAACCCAATCTGGCACAGCAAGAAGAAATTGCTTCCAGTAGCACCAGCCTGAGTTTTGAAGGCTGAAGAAGGAATAACCAAGCAGACAATGGGTGTATGTGTGTGGGGAGGGGGCCTGGAAGTTGAAGGTATTGTGGGAAAAAATACAGAATACATACAGATACCTGGGAGCAAGGGGAGCCCCGGAACTGTGATAAGTTATGTAGACCACCCCCAAGATGTCAGGGAAGGGGTGGGGGTGGGGCTTTATGCCCGGAGAGGTAGGTTGGGTCAGATCCTGCCTAGAGAGTTCTTGCTTCTAATCCTCCTCCCTACAGAAGAGAATCACAGCAGTGGTGAGCCACAGGGCTGCCCAAATACCCCCTCAGAGCACAAGGGTAACATTTCTAGGGAAGGATTTGGGTATAAAAACTGGCACTTGCTTATTGAGCGCCGGCCACGTGGCCTTCATTCAGTAGATACTATCATTTCTCTCATTCTACAAAGGAAGGAGTCCAGATGGACTTACCCAATATCACACAGTGACAAAGGGACCCAGTGGGACCTGAGCTGGGTCCGTCTCCCAAAGTCAGTGCCCTGTCATCGGATACAATGCCTACCTTCAAGCAGATCAGGATTTAAAGAAAAGGCAAGGTACAGTTCTCTCTTGCCCCCTACCCTTGAAATGGCTATCACGGATAAGAAAGAATTTGCACAGCCAAGATTCATTCATTCAGTAAATATTTATTTAGAGCTTACTATGTGGATACACTAAAGAACCAAGCAGGTAATTTCCTTGGCCTCTCGGAGCTTTAAATTTGGGGGAAGAGAGATAGCAAACACACGAACAAATAGAGATGTGTCAGGTGGTGATAAATGCTACGTAATACCTAAGTATGGGCAAAGGGTGAAAATCCACCAGAGCGGAACGGGCGGGGGGGGGCGGGGAGGAGCGGTCAGGGAGGAGGATGGCTTCGGGGTGGAGAGCAGAGGCGGGATCAGCAGAGACAGCTGTGTGTTAGCTCCTGAGTGGTGGGCTCACAGGTGTTTCTTGTATTACTGGCCTTCAGAATTCAGATGGATGCTACATAGATTATTTTGGACCTGTCAAATATTAACTGGAAAAGAAGAAGGCTATTTCATATTGGTGGTCAGGAAAAGCCTCTGTATTGACATCTGAGCAGGGATGTGAAGAAAATAAGAATATGCACCATACCTATGGGAAGAGCATCCAGGTAGCAGGAACAGAAGGTGGAAAGGCCCTAAGTGCTTGGAGCATTTGCACAGTCTATAGTCGGGAGTTTGGAACACAGAGCTACCCAGAACCTCTTCCTGGTAGAAATGGGTGTGCTCTATATTTTATGTCACCCTCTCACTTATCCACGGCCTTCAAGGAGATAAGAAAAAGTCATTAATGCATGCATTCATTTACTCATTATGCATTTATTGAGCACCTGCTGTGTGCTTATAACTGGCAATAAAAACAGTGAAAAATATGGCCTTTAAGGAATTTATTGTCTCATGAGGGGTTGAGGAGAAAAAATGGGGGAAGATGGAGAAGCCCCCAGACATTCATCTTGGCCCTTCCTAGGACCCTCATCCATGAAGAATTCGGTTTGGTTTCTTCTAATCTCAGCTTACATGATAGAGTGCCAGTTCCTGGCTGAGAAAACTCCTCCCGGGTCAGCAAGTTAGCTCATGGCTCAACAGTTAGAGGTGATGACTTTGATGTTCCCAGCAGGTGGCTTCCCTACCTTGTAAAGAGCCACTCGTTGATAACTTTACCAGCCAGCATAGATCCAGAAAGCACCAAGCTCCTACAGACCATGTGCACTCAAGATCTGCTCAAAACACCTGCTTGGTATACCAATGGATGTAATCATGTGGAGGACATTCCACCAGACCCATAGATTCCCAGGAGAATTAGCACACATTTCCTGCTCTCTACCCAAAACCAACCACTAGGGAGATTATGGGCAATGGGGTAAAGAAAGTGTTTCATGCAGAACGGAAAATTCTGAATATCCAGGGTAAAGTTTTCTCTAGCACCTGTGGGATCCAAGAAGATCATAATAACAATAACCCCAGCTTCTCTGGTTTAGCTGTCTGTATACTGAGTTCTCAGGGTTTTTTGAGGAGTGTCTCACAATTGCACAGACATGAGTCTACTGATTGCTCAGAAGGTTAAACACAGAATTTTCATGTGAGCCAGCAATTCGACCCCTATGGATATACCCCCAGAAAACTGAAACAGAGACTCAGACAAATGCCTGTACAGGAATGTTTGTAGCAGCATTATTCACAATAACCAAAAGGTGAAAACAACTCACACGTCCATTAATAGATGAACGGATAAATAAACTGTGGTATGTCCATACAACGGAATATTATGCACCCATAAAAAGGAATGGAATTCTGATACATGTCTTACAACATGGATGAACGTGGATGACATTATGCCAGTGATATACACCCGATACCAAAGGTCATTTATTGTATGATTCCGTTTATACAAAATGTCTGGAATAGATAGGTCCTTAGAGACGGAAAGCAGACTGGTGGTTCCCGAGGCCTGGGGGGAGGAGGAAATGGGAATGAGTGGTTAATGGACACAGGGTTTTCTTTTCGGGTAATGACATGTCTTGTAACTAGATAGGGATGAGGATCGTATAACATCGTGAAATGCCTCTGAATTATAAATGCCTCTGAATTGTATACTTTAAAATTGTTCACTTTATGGTATGTGAACTCACCTCAATTAAAAAAAAAAATGGTCAGCTTATTTGGCTGGGATGACTGGCCCACACTTTCTCATTAAGTATGGTGGACTCCCATTGGCCAGCGCCAGATAACCATTAGGTACTGCCATGTTTGTTAAATGCGGTTTTCTTTGCCAGCATCGGTTGGGTACCCCCCTCTCCTGTTGGCTAACCTGCACCGCTGAAGATCTGGAGTCTCAGAGAAACCTAATTGCCCTGATCCCTTTTTTTCTACACACTTCTAGAGCATGCCCTATGCCTTAACAGAGCTTTAGCGAAACCCTTCGCTTGGATTTGATGCTGAACAAAATGCAGGCAGGAGCCAGTGGGAAACAAAGAGATCTGCAAAGCAAATGATGGATTTGGGGGTCCCTCACCAAACCCACATCAGAGTCCTTTCAACTTGGAACCTGGGAAAAGGATTAGCCCTTTGCCATCCGCAAGGCCGCTCTGCAAGCCGGTCTGTCTGCTAAAAGACTCTTGTATGCACACCCCAGCCCAAACATCAAACCCTCCCTGCCCTTTGATAAAGCCAGATCTGCTTGTATAGATGTGTGGCAAGGGAATAATGAACACCTGCTAAGAGAATAAGAGAAGTTTAGCGGGGGAGGGGCGGCGAGGCTAGACAGGAGCACTTTACATTGTACATCATCTGTACGGCTGGTAGAGAATGAATTATTTCTTCCCAATTCGGCGCCATCATCCATCACAGTCAATTTTCAGCCCATCTGGAAGGTTTCAGAAACCCCAGAATGGGATCAGAGTTATAAAACAGTCCCAGCAGCAAGCCTTTTCTACATGGATTCTAGTAAATACAAACATGAAAAAAGATCCATGTTGAGGGAAATTTATACTGTGCCACATCTTACGCTCAAGTTCCCTCATTTAATCCCCTCAACAAACCAGCAACGTGGGCACTAGAACAGTTCCCATTCTGCAGATGAGAAAACCGAGGCTCTCAGAGGTCCACACCATTCCTGTGGTCACACAGGTAGAGAGTGGCAGATCTAGGGAATGAGGCTGGGTAGTACTGACTCCCAATACTGTCTTAGTGGCAAGGCCAAAGGGATAAGCTCAGGAAGCCCTAACTCCTCTGTCTACACTCCCTCGCCCCGAAGTATACCTTGTTCTTTAGTGGTAAACAAGAAGCACATCAGCGAAGGAAGTCACTCCTTTTAGACCCTCTGTCTTAGATTTATTCTTATAGTTGAGCATAGAAGTGGCTTAGAAGACACAGGACAGACTTGAGGACAAAGGGGTAACAGAAAACGTATATGACAGTGGCTTCAACAGGGTAGAAGTTTATTTCTCTAGCCTCTAATAGCAGTCGGAAGGCAGCAGTTCAAAGCCAACACGGCAGGTGAATGGTGACATCAGGAACTCAGGGCTCTTTTTTTTTCTCTCTCTCTCTCTACTTTCAAGTCTCATGGTTGCTTCGTGGTTCAAAATGACTACTGGAGCTCCAGCCATCACGTTCAAGTTGCAGCCCCCAAAGAAGGAGGAAAGATGGCAGAGAACAAACAAGTCTTCTCCCAGCTGGGTCAGCTCCCTTTAAGCAGTCTTCCTAAGGGTCCCACACATTGGCTCTGCTTTTATTTCATTGGCCAGAGCAGCCTTAGGACCACATCTGGCCACATGGGAAGTTGGACAATGTAGTCTTTATGCTAGACGGCCACATGCTCAGCTAAAAAGTGGGGTTCCTGCCACAGGAAGTCCAACGATTTGAAAGTGTTTGTGTTTGAAGGAAGACGATTTCAGTTCAAGCCTCATCTCTGTTACTTGCTGTGTGAGCCTAGGTCATTCACTTAACCTTTCTGAGCCACAGTTTGCCAGCCAGCAGAAGGGACAGATAGAACTTGCTTCAGAGTGGTACTGGAGTCTTATCTGAGGAGTGTCATCTGACTATAATTGCTTTGCCGACTCTAAAGCTGAGTATGCCTGAGAAGAACCACTGTGCTTCATAGAATATGCTCCCTTCCTCCTTTTCTTCTCTAGTACCTGGCAAAGCTAGGATTTATCCCATGAGCACCCGTGCCCAGCTTTCTCTTCGGAGGACCCTGACAATGACCTTCCTGCTCATGGGGCTACTCTCAGCAGTGGAATTCAGGAACTTGCCACAAAGGCTCTGGATCACAACAGTGGCACCGGGGTCAAGCAAAGACACAGAACAAGGAACAAGGTGTATTATGAAGGCTTTGGAGGCTGTCATCAAGTCTCGCATGGTGCTCAGAAGCAAAATGTCCGTGCTGCTTGGCTATCAGAAGGGAGCTTTGGACACCTAGTTACCCCTGGAGCTGCAAAGAATCAAAATGAGCCTGCATCGTTGGGGAAGTGGTATTTGATAAAGGGAGAGCAGGATTTTAGCTCTAGCAATGGTAATAAGAGCTTACCGCACGGGTACCACAGAGCAGGGGCCATACTCTGCTGTTAACATGTGATGTTTTATTGACTCCAGGATATAGTGCTCTGAGGATGCCATCTCATGCTTTCTCCTTTACAGACGTCAAGTTCGGTGCAAGAGGCGAAAGTGGCTTGTTCCAGCTAGTTGTGGGACAGGTAGGACAAATCACGACAGACAGGGCCAGAGGGGGAAAGGCCTTCCATGCACCAGGGGCCTTGTGAGCAGAGGCCAGGGGTCTGAAAGTACACGACACGGTGGGCACTGGTGGTGGGGGGAGGGTCTGGGTAGAGCAGGTAGTTCATGTAGGAAGAGGTAGGTCCAAAACACAGAATGGAAAGCCTTGAATTCGGGGGCAAAATACTTAGATTTTACTCCCATGGTAGGAAGGAGACATTGAAGGTTATTGAGCAGGATAGTGACACAATGAAGGAAGATTCGGGGGAAGCTTTGTCTGGGCAAAATGGATTCTCCAAGTTCTTAGTGAACCCACTGAACAGTAGAGGAAACTGAGGCTCAGGGAAGTTCATTTGTTGGCCCAAGTCACAGTAAAAAGTAAAAAGCTGCAAGTTAAGTGGGAATGTCGTGGGTGGGAAACCCACAGTGGTGTGGGAAACCCTGCAGGCTACAATGTCAGGTAAAGGACCATCAGGAGAAGCCACGGTCCCAGGAACAGGCTTTTCCCCAGGGCTGTGGCGCAGGCTTGCAGGCTGGGTGCTTCCCCCCACCTGCCTGCATCTTCCCCAAGAAGGCCCTCTCCGTGATCCCTGACTTTCCCTGCCTCTCATCCTTGGGGAATGGGGCAGGGGAGCAGAGAGATGCTCCCATCTGCCACCCTGGAGAAGTGGGGAGATGAAAACCCAGAGGCCAGTATTTCTAACAGATAATTGCTCTGTTATTTCAACCACAGCCACTGAAATGTCTAATTATAGGGACAAAGGCAGTCATTACCTGGATTTTTATCTTGGGACTCTAAGAGAAATACCAGGGGTTACATTTCTAGGGAACAGCCTGAGAAGGGCAGCAAAGCACAATCACAGGGGTGCAGCCCAGCATGGCAGAAACCCTTCTTCCCTGCTTCAGGGGTTCACTGTACTCAGGGATGACCATCAATGGGGCCAAAGCTCCTGAGCAGTGTCTACTCAGCGGCAATTATGCAAAGTGGGTGTTCCTCATGTCTTCGAGGTTGCACAATGGCCCAGGAAGAATGGTCAGTTAATAGCCCCATTTTACAGATGGGGAAGGTGAGCCTCAGAGAGGTCACCTGCACAAACGTATGAGGCTGGCAGGGGGCAGTGCTGGGACTCCATTCTACTCTCAACACAAGGTCTTTGGCTACCAAGATTTCTGCCTCAAAGATCGGCCAACAGGACTCTCAGTAAACACTCAGTGATTGGGGATCCCTGCCTTTGGTGATGCAGGGCTGGTCCCCAGAGGTCCATGTGCCAGTCCAGTCACCCCTGACACACGACTCTCCCAAGTCCGGCAGAGACCAGAGGGAGGGAGCCAGTCTGATGCGTCCGCGAGCTATAGCTCATGAGCCAGATCCAGCCCAGCACCTGTTTCTGTTTGGCTCATGAGCTAGACATGGTTTTTATCCCTTTCAATGGTTGCAAATAATAAAAGAAGAAGATTTCACCGTACATGAAAATTCTATGAAATCCCAACTTTCGGTGTCCACAAAATAAGTCTTATGAGAGCACACCCACACTGATTTGTTTACATATTGTGCACGGTTGCTTGGACTTTCCAAAGGCAGAGGTAAGTATGTGTGACAGAGACTGTGAGTCTTGCAAAGCCTAAAATATTTGCCGTCTGACCCTTTAAGGATCAAGCCGTGGTTTAGATCGTGAAGTTTTAACCTGTGGGCCTCATCTCGACAAGTTCAAAGACGTGTGATGGTGGGAGAATCCTACCCTCTTGGAAGAGGAAGAGAGGGAGAAAAACACAAACCTCTGGGAGTATAGACACATAGGCTCACATCCTTTAGAGGCACTTAGGGGTACACAGACGAGCAAGTATAAATGCACAGAGAAATGCAAACATCAAAGGAAAAGCCAGAAACACAGACATTTAGATAATAAATATCCAAGTACACGCCCTCAGAACCTTGAGACACCCAGGGGTACATAGACACTAACGCGTACAGGGAAGCATGCCCACGCACACACCTACACATGCACACAGAGGAAACCAATACCTCCACACACACAGACACGAACAGACTCCCAGGGACCCAAAGAGAACCAGCAGGTACCAGGGGCACAAATACATATCCTGCTAAATAAACAAGGAGAGGTACCCAGCCACCTGGGCAGATATACACACAGAAGGCGTCCTCAACTGTTCAGGTATCACAGACTCACAGGGGAGGAAAGCAATGTCCAGTGGTGCACAGTTACACAAAATTCAGAAAGAGAGAGGAGAGACAGAGAGACAGAGAGGGGAGAGGGAGAGACATAATGGGCTCAAAGCTGAGGTTTGCGGCAGTCTGGCTCAGAGTCACCATACTAGGTTAACTGTGCATTGTTGTGTATGGACGTGAATGAGAGAGCTCTAGACTGGGGTTTCCTATGGCTTAAGTGGAGGGGCGATTCTTGGGATCTAGGGCTTGGGACTGGCAGGGAATACGACTACAAAGAACAACCAAAAAGACTAAACAGACTTCATGCCTTGCCAACCTCCGTTCTAGCTACAAGTTCTCTGACTGCCCAGAGACACCCACCTCGCCTGAACCCTCCTTCTTCACATAGACCTTCCCTGATCCGCCAGGGACAACCAACATCTCCATCCTTCGAAATACCAGTCCCATTCACAACCTTGGATCATTCACGCGAGCCTGGGCCCAAAGCTGGAGAGACAGGAGGATGGAGAAATAGAAACTGACGAGTAAATACTACTTGTTGAGCCTGACCCCGGGGCCAGGCATGGTGCTCAAGTCTTTCTGCCAAGCTAAGCACCATCAGCCAAGTTCACCCAAACAAACCACCCAGTTAGCAAGTTGCAAAGCTGAGAGTCAAACCCAGTCCTGGCTGAGCCCAGAGCCTATAACCCCAAGCCCTCTCCTTTGCTTGTTTCTTCCTCATAACAAGCTTGGGATGCAGTCAAACTAATCTCAGAAGCCCCAAACAGTGCCTTGCCACCAAACTGCAGGAAAATAAAGGCCTCCCCCTTAGGTCTTACCACCCAATATTTATCAATGGCCAACAAAGAGATGGACAAGCCTCTTAATCGTCACAAAAAGCGGAGGGGTAGGCTTTCTAACCCTAACTGTGCCATTGGGTAAACTGGGAGATCGAAGTGAGCTGCAGAACTGGGACTGCAATCCAGCTCTGTCTCATCCATGAAGCCTGGGGCCTCGGTATTTATGTGTTTGGTTTAGGGCATTTAGAGTCAGGAGAAAGGTGTGGTTTAGGGCGTTTAGAGTCAGGAGAAAGGTTCTGTTTGTTTGGCTGTTTCCGTCTGGTTTTCTTTTCTTTTCTTTTTTTTTTTGTTTTCTTTAAAGATCTTATTTATTTATTTATTTATTTATCGGAGAGGGAGGGAGAGAGCACAAGCAGGGGGAGGGTCAGAGGGAGAAGCAGACTCCCCGCTGAGCAGGGAGCCCAGTGTGGGACTTGATCCCAGGATCCCAGTATCACGACGGAGCCGAAGGCAGACACTTAACCGCCTGAGCCGCCCAGGTGCCCCTCATTTGGTTTTCCTTCACAGAAATCCTCACTGGGGAGAAGGAGAGAAAGCCAATAGGATAGGCCTAAGGGTCACCTCTCAGCTTCCCCCATCCACAAGCAACATGGCTACACAGAGGAGACCCCGCTGCCTGCCCCCTCCCCCGTCCCTGTCGGGCTACAGGACAGGGACAGCAGAGACGCCCTAGGGGTTCGGGCAGCAGTTGCTTCCTGCCCAGGGGGAGCCCAAGCACAGGGAAATGTTGGAAGGAAGCCTCCCGGGCAAGCAGGCAGTCCCCCAAGGAGCCAGGTATTGCTGGGAAGCGTGGCGATAAGGATGCCTTTTCCTTCCTCCCCCCTTGCAGGAAGATGAGCATCCCCAGCCTCCGACATTTCTGCCACCCACCTCTGTTTCATCGATGCTGAGCATCTCTGACTCGGTCTCAACCTTTCGATGAGCTGGGCCACCCCTGGGGGTCACAGTGGCACAAAGTCTGGCCATCAGAAGGCGTCTGGCCCCAAGTCTTTCCTTGAGGAGGGACGAGTGGCCCAAGGGCAGAGGCATCAGCCGGCTTATTGGTTTCTGTACGGGCTCAGGCCACACCCCTGGGGCAGGGAGGCCTGTCAGATCTGGAAGTGACAGAAGAGTGTGCTAGAGGGCGAGATGAGCCCTGCTCCTCCCTGTCATGGCAGGCTGTGTGGAGGGCCCAGGCACCGAGCACCTGCTCCATGACACACAGAGGAGTCCTTACTATGCCCCATGGGACACGAGCCAACCGATGCCCAGTGAGGTTACAGCACCTGACTGAGGTCCCTCCAGGAATAAGCAACAGAGTTGGCCTAATGAGGACTAAACGGATTGCTGAATGAACAGACAGATGAAGGGATGAATGAATGACTTCAGACCTAGAAACGACACAAGGTTAGCCATGTGAATAGTATACCCATGTTCCCCGCTGCATTATTCACAGTGGCAAGAGCATGGAAGCAAGCCAGGTGTCCACCTGCAGATGCACAGATAAACGAAATGTGGTCCAGCCACAGCGTGGAATATGACTGAACCTTAAAAAAGGAAAAGAATTTCTGCTGTGAGCTACAACATGCATGAACCCTGAGGACATTCTACAAAGTGAAATCAGCCAGTCACAAAAAGACAAATACTGTAGGGTTCCACTTATGTAAAGTACGTACAGTCGTCAAAATCATAGACACAGAGAGTGGGATGGCAGTTGCCAGTGTTGGAGGGAGGTGAGAATGGGGAGTTAGTGTTTGATGGGGACAGGCTTTCAGATTTACAACATGAGAAGAGCAGTAGGTTGGATGGTGGTGATAGTTACACAGCAATGTGAATTTATTCACCATTGAACTGTGCATTTACGGATCGTTCATTTTGCTATGCCTATTTTAACACAATTAAAAAAAAAAGACAAAGAACGCAGCAGTATCATCCTGGTGGGATCCACAGCAGCAGCACTGTATTGGTTAGCTAGTGCCGTGTAACAAATTGTCCCAAGGTCTGTGGACCAGGAATCCTGTCCCGGTTTAGGTAAATCATCTGCTTCAGGCTGCAACTGACATGTCAGCTGAAGCTGAGGTCTCATCTGAAACTCGACTGGAGAAAGATATGATCCTAGCTTTTGTGGTCACTGGCAGAATTCAGTTCCTTGCGTCCTGTTGGACCAGGAACCTGTTGTTGGACCAACCCTGTTTCCTGCTGGGTGTCAGCCAAGGGCTGCCCCAGTTCCTTGCCACTTGGCCTTTCCCACTATGGTTGCTGGCTTCCTTAAAGCCAGCAGACAGAAGTTCCAACGTGTGCAATGTCATCATGGAAGTGACATCCCATCTCACTGCTTTATTCTGTCCGCAGAGAAGGAAGTTCCAGGATCGGACCACCCGCCCAAGGAGAGGATGATACAAGGGTGTGAACAATGAGATGGGGCTCAAGTGTTACAGGGGATCCATGATGATTAAAACCAGATTATCATCTTTGTTTCAGGCTCTGGAACATTATAAAATCTCACTTCCTTACTCTAAGAGATGAGCTGAGAGGCCACCCGGATCTCGGAGGCCAAGGGGAAGATCATGATTTTAATCTTAAAGTGATGGTTGGGTGCTGCTGATGATTTTCAGCAGCCAATTGGCATAGCCAGAGCTGTGAAGTTTTAAAAAAAAAAATTATTATTTGTAATTATGGTAAAATACATGTCATGTAAAATTAACCACCTTAACCATTTTTAAATGTACAGTTTGGGGCGCCTGGGGGCCTCAGTTGGTTGAGCGTCTGACTCTTGGTTTCGGCTCAGGTCGTGATCGCACGGGCCGTGGGATCCAGCCCCACACTGGGTTCCACACTCAGCAGGGAGTCTGCTTGAGAGTCTCTCCCTCTGCTCCTCCCCCCATGCACTCATTCTCTCTCTCTCAAATAAATAAAATCTTTTTTTAAAAAAAATGTACAATTCAGTGGCATGAAGCACAATCACATTGTTGTACAACCATCACCACCATCCATCTCTGGGATTTTTCATCGCCCAAAACTGAAACTGTATCCATTAAGAAATGACTCCCCTTGTTCTCCTCCCCACCTGCCACCAGCCCCTGGTAACTACCATTCTACTTTCTGTCTCTAGGACGTTGACTACTCTGGGTGCCTCATAGAAGCGGAATCATACAGCACTTAACTTTTTGTGACCGGTTTATGTCACTTCGCCTAATGTCCTCTAGGTTCACCCATGTTGTAGCGTATGACAGGATTTCCCTCCTTTGTAAAGGCTGACTAATATTCCATTGTGTGGATAGACCACATTCTGTATCTGTTCATCTGGGGATGGACACTTGGGTCGTCTCCACCTTTTGGCTATGGTGAATGGGGGAACTATGAACATGAGTTCGCAAACGTCAGCACAACACTCTGCTTCCAATTCCTCAGGGTATATCCCCAGAAGTGGCACTGCTGGATTGCATGGTGATTCTATCTGTAATTTTTTTGAGGCCCTGCCCAGAACTGTGGTTTTTTTTGTTTTTTGTTTTGGTTTTTGTTTTTTTTTTAAGGTCACCTGGTTGCTCTGGGCAACTATCAAGAGGAGACTCTGACTGTCCATTAAGGACAAAAGAAGATGAGACCTGTCTGGGATGGTGGCTGCAGAAGGAGAAGGTGAGCATACCTGAACTCCAAACCAAGTCTGTCTGAGGAGGGGACTTTGGGCTCCTGTTCAGAGAAAAGCGAGGAGACTGGGGAAGTGAACTGGAAGTTTTCTACCTTTAGAAAGGGGACTTCCATAGGGTGAATAGCATGAGCTTTGAGGTCAGACGACCTGGGTTCAAATCCTGGCTTTGCTGCTTCTCCTTGAGCCTCAGTTTCTTCACTTGTAATAGGGGACTGATAATACCTGCTTCCTGGGGAGTGTGAGGATTAAACGTGCTAATTTAGGGGCAGTGTCTGTATGAAAGCAAATGCTCGTTAAAATCTAGACGAGGATCACATACCAACTGAGTCTCGACTGCCGGCGTTGGACCCTAAGGGGCTGGCTTCACACTGCCCTCGGCCAGGACGGCGTGGGGTGGCAGGTGTCCCAAGATTCTTGCGGCATCAGCTCAGGTCCCTTGGCTGGATGGCCAGGACGTCAGGACTCCAGGGCACCTTTTCTCCACCTCTCCTGACACCCCTCTGCACCTGCCACAACCATCATCAGAGCTTCTTGCCTGGGTCCCCTTCAGTGACTGACGGGCTCCTGAATTATATAAAAGGGTGAGTGATATTTATATCTCTGCTTGGGCCTCGCCCCCACCCTCCAGAGGGAGTGGGAAGGTCTTTCCATGCAGGGGAAACCTATAAAGTCCTCGAAGGAGCCATTTTTCTGCCTTTCTCAGGAGGCTCCTTCAGCTCCATCCCCGCCTCCAAGGAGAGCTGGCTCCTGCTGCCCATCCAGGTGCGTTCACTTCGGGCAGAAAACTTCATGACAAGGTGCCTATTTCCCCTTGTTATGTCTTGAATGATGTTCCCCCCAAATTTCATATGTTGGAGTCCTAAGTCCCGAAACCTCAGAACGTGGACTTATTTGGAAATAGGGATATTGCAGATGTAACTGGTTAAGATGAGGTCGTATTGGAGTAGCCGGGGGAATCTGGACACAGGCATGCACGCAAGGAGGACATCTTGTGAAGATTCATGCAGAAGCTAAGAAAGAAGCCTGGAGGAGATTCTCCCCCAGCCCCTCGAAGGGAGCATGGCCCCATAGACACCTCGATCTCGGGCTTCTAGCCTCCAGAACAGTGAGAGAATACATTTCTATTATTTCAGCCACCAGTTTATAGCACTTTCTAGCTGTAGCCTCAGGAAATGAATACATCTCTCCTAAAAAATGAGTGGTCTAAGACAGTCCCTGCCATGTAGTGGGCACTATTTATGGGTATGTTACTGTTAGCTGTGTGACCTTCAGAGGAGCGTCTACCTCTCTGAGCTCTTAGTTTTTTCAACTGGAGGACAAATAACTTTCTAGGAGGTCCGTATGGCAAAGGCAATGGGAGAAGCAGACCTGTCCTTCCTTACATAGGTTCTTCAATCTTCACCCATTCATTCAACAAACATTCGCTGAAAGCTTGCTGTGTGTCATGTACTGGGGACATAGCATAAACCTAACTATCAAAATCTCTGCCCTCAGGAGTCCACATTCGGGGGGGGAGGGGGTTAGCAAGATGAATTGGTGAATTGCAGTAGACCAGGTGTACACAAATATCAATGAAGGCCACATAGAAAACTCAGATGGGGGCAGAGTCTATTGTAGGCAGGCAGGAGTGCGATCTTGAGTAGACACTCAGAGAAGGCCTTTTATGACCAAAGTGGTAATTTTTTTTCAAAGATTTTATTTATTTATTTGAGAGAGAGAGAATGAGAGATAGAGAGCACGAGAGGGAGGTTTGGTTTGCTGAGCAGGGAGCCCGATGCGGGACTCGATCCCGGGACTCCAGGATCATGACCTGAGCCGAAGGCAGTCGCTTAACCAACTGAGCCACCCAGGCGTCCCGACCAAAGTGGTCATTTAAGACTTTAAGGAAGTAAGTCATGTGGGTATCTAACAAGGAGAGGGTTTCTGGCAAAGGAAGCCACAGGGGCAGGAGCGTGTCTGGTGTGCTGGAGAAATGGCAAGGAAACCACTTGGTAAGTGACAGCAAAACTGAGGATTTTTTTTTCAAAATTTATTTATTTATTTATTTGAGAGAGAGAGAGAGAGAGTGTGTGTGCAAGCACGAGTGGGGGGAGGGGCTGAGGGAGAGAGAATCTTCAAGTCGACTCCGCACTGAGCATAGAGCCCAATGTGGGGCTCGATCTCACAACCCTGAGATCACAACCCGAACCAAAACCAAGAGTCAGACACTTAACCAACTGTGCCACCAGGCACCTGGCAGACCTAAGGATTTATTGGGATCCTCGTATCAGGAAATAATAAAACTCAGCTAATGTGTATAAGCACGGACTATGTGCCGGGCACTATCTCATTTAATCTTCAATCTTATGGGTTATAGCTACGTATGTTACCCCTTTTTTAGGAGACGAGGAAAACGAGTTAGTGAGAGGTCACAGATCTAGAAGGTGAGGGACTCGGGGGTCCTTTCTTACACATTCACAGTGGACGCAGAGGCACTGTCAGCTGGGGAACTGAGAGGTGAGAAGAAGAGCCAACGCATACCCACGGTGCATGCCTTGGCCTCTTTACATGTGCGAGCCCCTATAATCCACCACGGGCCTCAGCAGGTAGACAACAGCGTGGTGCTCATTTCACAGATGGGGGCACTAAAGCCAAGAGGACGCTGAGCACATAGTGTCTGTCCCAAAGCACACAGCTGGAAAGTGGCAGAGCCGAGATTTGAACCCACATGGTATGGCTCCCACCTGGTTCCCTCTAACCCACCAGGATGGCAAATCAGGCTCATTAGGGTGTCCAGAAGGTCGGGAAAAGTCTTTCAATGCGGCCACCACGCAACGACGCTCTCTGAATCCGGTCCCTCCTACACACC
Organism: Callorhinus ursinus; assembly: GCF_003265705.2. Classification (NCBI taxonomy): domain Eukaryota; kingdom Metazoa; phylum Chordata; class Mammalia; order Carnivora; family Otariidae; genus Callorhinus; species Callorhinus ursinus. Next base: position 6,261,278 of record NW_027397103.1, on the reverse strand, counting down.
TCTAGTGTTTTCCACCGAAACTCATTTCCCCCGAGGTCTTCAGAGCAGCTTCTTGGCTCTCTCTGAACCTCCCCAGCTGGGGCCTGACTTCCTGTTCTAAGAAGTGAAAGCATGGGGACACCAGGCCGGGCCCAATATAGTTCCCGATCTAAATTTAACAACAATAACACGGCTCCAGCCTGACCCTGCAGAGAAGAAAGGGGTGAAGGGAAAGGGAAAAAAAAAGTAACAACTAATTCTTCACAAATTAGGACAATAATAAAGGTTCCTTTCAAGTGTCAGGGCATATTCTTAGCAAGAGCGTAACACCTAAATCAAGTCCAGGCTGTAAAAATGGCATAATGGCAGGAAGCCGGGCTACAGGCCTGACTTCCTCTGGGGAGACAGGGGATTTAGGGGGTGTCAGAGGCTGGGCGGGCAGGGATGGAGCCGGGCAGGGCCTGACTCACTGGGAGGCGCACACCTCTGTCTGGCCTCCCACCGAGTTCCATCTGGGGTCGCCTGCAGAGTCCCCCATGCACCGGCCTTGGAGCTGCAACTTTCAGGGGTTAGCAGTGTGCCTCTGCGCGTGCCACCCCCCCCCCGCCCCCGTCCCCCCGGCCAGGCTTCTCGGCACAGCCCAAGTGCACGTCCAAAATCCAAGCTGGATGGGGCCACGTAAGAATGCACCTCCCAGACCAACAGCTACAGGGAGTGCACAAGATTGAGGGGCTCAGCTACTAGGCCCCGCAAGCCGCCCTTCATTTTCTGGAAGGTCACACTTCCTCCAGGCCATGCTTCCTGGGAGTCTCAGCTCAGCCGATGTCCGAAAATGCCAAGGACACAAAGGCAGCCCTGTTCCTGGAGAAATGAAGCTCCTCGGATGGCTCAGGGCCACCTCATGACTTTCCAAAATCTTCCTTTGACCCCACGGCAGTCAGGGATGTGGCCGTCCGGCCTTCTATCCTGGTACCCTCGCTCAGATTCAGACCCGCGTGGCTGACCAAGTGCTCATCCTGCCTGTTCTGGCTTCCTCTCTGTTAACTCTCAAGCAGGCACTTCTCCTAATTAAACCCTTGCACATAGAATCCAACTCAGTATCTGCTTTTTGGAAGATCCAAACTAATACATAAGGTCATATGCCTTCTCAGCATAATACCCCTCTGGGAGCTTCTCATCTCACCAAAATAAAATCCAAATTTCTTACGCTGGCCTCCTTGGCCCCTGCCACCTCCTCAACCTCAACTTCTAATCTCACCCCCTGGCTCCACGGTCTTCTTGCTGTTCTTTGAACATTCCAAGTTGTTTCCACCCCAGGGCCTTTGCACCTACTCTTCCTGCTGCCTGGACCATTCTTCTACAGGCCTTGGGGGCTTCTTACTCATCTTGCCAGTCTCAGCTCAAATGGCACCACCTCAGAGAGGTCTTCCCTGACCCACTTGATTGAAACAGGCTTCCTGTCTCTGCTCCGCAATCAATATCTACTTTTTAGACTGAGAAAACACATCACTCTGTTCTTAGTTGATTTGTCTGACAGCCCTTCTTGAAAGTAAGCATCTAGAAATACGAGAGCTAGCATTTACTGAGGACTGACCCGCGCCCAGACATTTCTTCTAAGAGCTTCTCGTGTTTAACTCATTCAACCCTTCCAAAACTCTTGTGAGATGTAGGTACTACTTGTATTACAGATGAGGAAACTGAGGCACAAGGAGTTTAAATAAATTCCCTGGGGTCATTGAACTAGTAGGCAGGAGAACAGGATCTGGATGCAAGGCATCTGGCTCCAGAATCCACCCAGGATGTTGTTTTGCTTCTTGTGAAGAGAGGACACCTTTAAGCACCAACAAGTACCCCCGTGCCTCACCCTGTAGCAAAGCTGAATGGATTTGTTACATGCCCGCTGCAGACCCAGGGCTTTACCTAAGTCACTCTGTGCCCTTTTCCCGAACACCCTGGGAGAGAGGCCCGGGTTATTCTCCATTTGTTTTCTCCCCCTCCTCACTACCCCTCACTACCCCTCTCTGTCCTGCTCTTTGCCACAGAAGCTGACCCCTACCCCTGTGGACTACATCTCCCAGCATCCCTTGTGCTCTGGCTTCTGGTTGGGATCCCTGAAAGACCACACTGGCCAGAGATCAAGGGGTAAAAGGAGAGAGAGAGAGAGGCTGGGGGTATTTCTCCTGTTTCCTCCCTTACTTGGGACCACATCACCAGCAGGGACATGTCCCTCCCCAACTGTAGCTCCTGCTGGGAGGCTCATCCCGCATGACCCCAGACCTTGCTGGGCTCCTGAAACCCCTTTTCCTTATGTCTTGCTCCTTTAGCTTATGAAGGGGGCCTCAGCACCCCTTGTCAGCTCACTTAACCCTGCCCACCTCTCTGTAAGCCACCCCTTGATTAAACTCTCGTGGGCTGAACCATCCAGGGTAGATTCTACTGCCTGCAGGTGCCCTGGCTGGTATGGGAACATAAGGGCACCCCATTTTACAGATGAGGAAAAAAAGGCTCAGAGATTAGAGCCCACCAACCCAAGGTCATGTGGCTTGACTAAAAATAGAAGCCCGGTGTGCCTGCTCCCAAAGCCTCTGCTCTGTCCATTCTTACAGAGACCTACCTGAGCCTAGTGGTTAAGAGCATGGGCTCTGGACTCACCTAGACCAGGGTTCAAGGCCCAGCTCTGTGACCTTGGGCAAGTTATTCACTCCCCCTGAGCCGCATTTTCCCCATCTGAAAAATAGACGTAATAGTAATTGTCTTCCCTTCCAGCGTTGTTGTTAGAATTAAATGTTAGTGTGTATGTCATACTTAAGGGTGTCCAGAACATAGTAAGTGCCTGATAAATATAGCTAGCATCACCCTCATCATCACCACTATGATTACTGCTGGTGTTATTGATAGTTCTTGCCAACCAATATGATTTCCAGACTTGTTACTCCCCAGAAGATAACAGGAGAACAATTCACACAAGACGTGATGAGCTAATCACCTCAAGCTATTCATGGGGTTTATTCTTACCAAGCCAGGAGGACGGCGGACCCCAGAGTTGTTTAACTGGGTCAAAGTTACACCTGACCCCTCCTTTCCTGCCCCCCCCCAAGCTCTGGCACACAAGGTCCAGTGCCTCTGAAGGCCATCCCTGCTGCGAGGCTTTGATAGGGAAAGTGTGAAGAACAAAGGCCATTGTTCACAGAGGCGGCTGGTGCCTCTCAGGCCCCAGGCCAGCTTCCCAGGGTTGAGGTCTGGCTCCTAAGACACAAAGACGAAAGTCATTAGGACTAGGGACAAACAATGACAGAATCACTTCTATTTACCTGAACCAGAGGGGGCTGCCAAGTGGGGAACAATGGAGTTGGGACTGGGACACATTCTCTAGCTGCTGCCCTCCCCTTACTGAGTTTCTTTCAAAATAATGGGATAGTGTGTGGTCCAGGAGCCTCAGGAGGCTTCAGATCCTATTTCTGGAAAGACAGCAGAGGACAGCGCTTATAAGAATGAGCGGCAGCATCCAACTAGAAGATGGGCATAATATTCGCACCACCCTCTGCTTCAACGTATGTAATTGTGACCTAGTTAAGGGCTCCCTGCAGGATATCAATTATGGCCTCCCTCCTCCTCCATTCCCTTCTCTTCCTCCCCCACCTCCTCCTCCCTGTAGCTTGAGCCAGTTCCCTGCCCCTCACTGATGCTGAGCCTTAGTTTCTGTACCTGTCAAATGGGAATCAGCCACCAGTTCAGAAATCAGGTGAAGACCAAATGAACAGAAAACCATTTGGACACGGTGACGCTGTGCCAATTTGGAAGCAAGGTCTCATTAAGAGTCTAGTCCCGGCTCCCCTCTAGGTGACAGCCCATGCGACCTTGGCCATGCCCTTCCTTCCCAGGCTAGCGACCCCAAGTACGCAACAGGGATAGCCACAGCGTCATCCTCACAGGGTGAGTGCCCTGACAATTCGGGGAGTTAACGACACTGGCAAAGCGCTGACCATGATGCTTACTACATACCAAGTACCTAATGCTAGTATTTCACCATTAAAAGACTGTAGTTTTCAAGGAGGTCAGGAGCAGATATGGACAAGTAATTAATGGAAATCTCCATGCTGCCCAGCCAGAATGGCTACACCTCACAGGTGTACCCACTTTATGGAAGGAAAAACTGAGATGTGGGAGACAAAAATAGGGGGTGGGGTGAGAGATGCACCTTCTAATGACCTGCAGTATCTGATGAGTTCAGGTCACGTTTACCAGGGTCCTCACCAGGCAGGAAAAGTGACAGTGGCAGGAAACTGAGAATGACGCACTTTTGCCAGCATCCTTACTCCCTCCCCCTCCCCCAGCAACGTGCTGATGTGGGACAAGCACAGAGATACTCCCTAGTCCAGACGGAGAAACCATCTCAGACTGGTTTAAGTCAGCCCCTCTCCATCCCTCAGCCCTGCTTGTCTTGGTTTCACTCGTAAGCAGGCCCATCCTTCGAGGTGGCAAGATGCCCACTGGCAGTTCCTGACAGGTGTTTTGCCAGTTGGGCAACTCCAGTGAAGAAGAGAGCCCTCCTACCCAGAGGAGGAGGGTTCCCAAGGATACTGGGTTCCCACTGGACCGCCTTGGGTCACATAACCATCCCTGAACCTATCACTGGGGCCCTATCACAGGGGACAGAATATGCTGATTGGTCAAATCTGGACTAGGCACTAGGTCCATCCCCTTTGAATATCGAAGACGGCAAGTGGGGGGTGGGGTGGGGAGTATCCCCAGGGAAAATCAGGGTATTGGGTGTGCATAAACAGCAGATGTCATTTCACAACCACACACCCCTGACAGCTGCCACCCGGAGGAGTCTCCTCCTGCCTGGCCGCTGCTTAGCATCTACCTCCAGTCTCCCCGTATGTGCTCAGTAAGGTTCAGAGGAGGGAGGAACACCACACAGACACTCTGAGTTCCAGACCTGGCTGACTCCCTGAAACTTCTGGACCTCAGTTCCTTCCTCTGCTACGTGAAGCAGAAACGCCTGCCCTGGGGACATCAGTGAGCCAAATGACGCCACGTACACTCTTTCCCTGCATTTGAGGGATCCCTTTGCCTTGGGGCAAGAATCCCGACTTAAGGAAAGTTATTGCTGGGGCACCTGGGTGGCGTCCAACTCTTGGTTTCTGCTCAGGTCATGATCTCAGGGTCATGGGATCCAGCCCCAGTGTGGGGCTCCAGGTTCAACAGGGGAGCCTGCTTCTCCTTCTGCCCCTCCCCACCACGTCCTCACCCTTTCTCTCTCTCAAATAAATGAAATCCTTAAAAAAAAGAAAAGTTATTGCTTATTCATACACACACAGCATGTGTATGGACTCATGAGCTTTATTCACTCAACTCACATACGGGCACCACGAGAGATAGACACTCTTAATTTTTTCACAGAAGAGGAACCTGGGGTTCAGAGATGTTTAGTAACTTAGCTGCTGTGCATGGACCCAGCCTCGTGCATGGTGTGTGGCCCTGAATGGGGCGACGGCTCCAGCTCTCTGGAGACTGTGCCCATACCATGTGCATTTTCTTTTTATACAGCTAACGGTTAAATACCTACTGTATTCCAGACACAGAGATGAACAAAGCCTTGTTCCGAATCTCGAAGAGCTCACCCTCTAAGACAGTGGCTCTCACCTGGGGGACCCTGGGCAGGATCTGAAGATATTTTTGTCACGACTGGGGGTGCTATAGGCATCTAGAGGGTAGAGACCAAAAGTGGCGCATAACACCCACTGTCCACTCCGCAAAGAACTACCAAACCCAAAATGTCCAGAGTGATGAGGTGAAGAAACCCTAATTCAGGGAAAGAAAAGTACAAAATTCATGCAGTGATCCAACTGCTTGCCCCGTCCGGGGATTTTTTTTAATAGATCTAGATTGTAATGGACAAATGGGAATCAGAACAGAAGGCTGGTGAAGAGAAATACTGACACTATAGGAACAGCATACTTAGCCCTCCCACGGACGACGGCTTTTGAGTGACACCTAGGAAATCCAGTCATGCACCCCGAGCCTCAGTTTCCCCAATCTGTAAAGTGGATGTGTCCTTTCCTGTATATGTTGAGGAGGTACAAGAAGCCATATAGACAGATTTTAGAGCAAGATGGCGGAGGAGTAGGAGACCTGGATTTCGTCTGGTCTCAGGAATTCAGCTGAATAGGGATCAAACCATTCTGAATACCTACGAACTCAACAGGAGACCGAAGAGGAGAGTAGCAACAACTCTCTGAACAGAGAAGCGACCACTTTCTGGAAGGTAGGACGTGCGGAGAAGTGAATCCGAGGCGATATTCGGGAGGATAGACGGCGGGGGAGGGGCCTCCAACGGCCGCTTCTGGCAAGTGATAGAGCCGCGGAGCCCAAAATCGGACCTTTTAGAAGTTGGCTCCGTGGAGGGACGTCGCTGCAGTGGCTAAGCGGGGGGTGGTATCCTCCCGGGACAGTGTGGTCTCAGGACCCTCGGGGTCACAGAAAGACCGGGGGTGCCTGAGTGCAGCAGAGCTCCCAGGGATCGGAGTGGGGAAGCCGGCTGCAGAGACGGAGCCGAGGAGCGGGCTCTCAGCTCGGGGTGGCCATAAACTGTGATCCGCGGCCCAGTCGGGCCACTGCTCCTCCAGCAGGGACCCAACAAGCAGCAGATCTGGGGAGACTCCCCTTTCTCCCCCGGGAGGAGCGGCGCGGGAGCGCACCGCAGGGATCTGCTGGGTTTGGAGACTCCACACGGGGTCGGGTGCCAGAGATAGAAATGCTCGGTCACAGGCCGGGTGAGCACGGAGTGCGGCCGGAGACCGGGGAGACAGGATTGACTGCTTTTCTCTGGGGGCGCACTGAGGAGCGGGGCCCCGAGTTCTCAGCTCCTCCGGGCGGAGATTGGGAGGCCACCATTTTCACCTGGTCCTCCAAAGCTGTACCGAGAGCTTGCAGGGAACAAAAGCTCCTGAGAGCAAACCGGAGCAGCTTGCGTAGCCCAGACCGACGAGGGCGGGGCAATTCCGCCTCCGGCAAAGACATTTGGGAACCACGGCAACAGGCCCCCTTCCCCAGAAGCTCAGCACGAACAGCCAGCAAGCCAAGACCAAGTTTACCGATCAAGGAGAACGGGAGAACTCCAGTGCTAGGGGAATACTGCACATAGAATTCATGGCTTTTTTACCATGATTCATTAGTTTTTCAAAGTTAATTTTTTTACCTGTTTTTTAATTTCTCTTTTTCCCTTTTTCAACCAACATCTTATCAATCCCTTTTTTAAAAAAACACATTTTTTATTTTTCATTTTTAGAGTCATATTTTATCCCTTCATAGTAGTTACCCTTATTTTTGGCATATATATATAAGTTCTTCTCTCTTTAAAATTCTGAGATACAGTTTCTTCTAACAGATCAAAATATACCCTAAATCACTAGTGTATGGCTTTGTTCTATTCTTCTGCCTGATCACCTTCTCTCCCTTTTTTTTCTTTTCTTTTTTTTAAATCTTCTTTCTTTTTTCAAACAACTTCTTATCAATTCCTTTTATAAAATCTTTTATAATTTTCATCTATACAGTCATCCTCCATCCCTTCATTGTATCAACCCTTATTTTGTACATATATGTCTTTCTTCCTTTAAAATTTTAGGAGGCACTTTTTTCTAACAGACCAAAATACGCCCAAAATCTAGTGTGTGGCACT
>NW_027397103.1:6248533-6253515 GCF_003265705.2 Callorhinus ursinus | reverse complement strand
ATTTGATCATATTCAGTTTTTTTTGTATTGTTCTGTTTTTGTTTTTAATCTTTTTCTTTTTTTTTTCTTTCTTTCTTTTCTCTTTCTTTTTTCTTTCTTTCCCTTTCTTTTCCCCTGGTTTCAGGTCTTTTCTGATGTGTATACAGTATATTTGCTGGGGACGTTTTTAACCCGTTAGCATTCTGTTCTCTCATTCATCTATTCTCCTCTGGACAAAATGACAAGATGAAAGAAATCACCTCAGCAAAAAGAACAAGAGGTAGTACCGTCAGCCAGGGACCTACTCAATACAGACATTAGTACGATGTCGGACCTAGAGTTCAGAATCATGACTTTAAAGATACTAGCTGGGCTTTAAAAAAGCATGGAAGTTATTAGAGAAACCCTTTCTAGAGAAATAAAAGAACTAAAATCTAACCAAGTCGAAATCAAAAAGGCTACTGATGAGGTGCAATCAAAAATGGGGACACTAACTGCTAGGATAAATGAGGCAGAAGAGAGAATCAGTGATATAGAAGACCAAATGATGGAAAATAAAGAGGCTGAGAAAAAGAGAGAGAAACAACTACAGGATCACGAGGGCAGAATTCGAGAGATAAGCGATACGATAAGACGAAACAACATTAGAATAATTGGGATCCCAGAAGAAGAAGAAGGAGAGAGAGGGGCAGAAGGTACATTGGAGCAAATTATAGCAGAGAACTTCCCTAATGTGAGGAAGGAAACAGGCATCAAAATCCAGGAGGCACAGAGAACCCCTCAAAATCAATAAAAATAGGTCAACACCCCGACATCTAATAGTAAAACTTAGGAGTCTCAGAGACAAAGAGAAAATCCTGAAAGCAGCTCGGGAGAAGAGATATGTAACCTACAATGGTAGAAACATTAGACTGGCAACAGACCTATCCACAGAGACGTGGCAGGCCAGAAAGGACTGGCAAGATATCTTCAGAGCACTAAACGAGAAAAATATGCAGCCAAGAATACTATATCCAGCTAGGCTCTCATTGAAAATAGAAAGAGAGATAAAAAGCTTCCAGGACAAACAAAAACTAAAGGAATTTGCAAACACGAAACCAACCCTCCAAGAAATATTGAAAGGGGTCCTCTAAGGAAAGAGAGACACAAAAAGCAGCACAGATCAGAAAGGAACAGAGACAATATACAGTAACAGTCACCTTACAGGCAATACAATGGCACTAAATTCATACCTTTCAATAGTTACCCTGAATGTAAATGGGCTAAATGCCCAATCTAAAGACACAGGCTATCAGATTGGATTAAAAAACAAGACCCATCAATATGCTGTCTGCAAGAGACTCATTTTAGACCCAGAGACACCCCCAGATTGAAAGTGAGGGGGTGGAAAACCAGTTACCATGCTAATGGACACCAAAAGAAAGCTGGGGTGGCGATCCTTATATCGGACCAATTAGATTTTAAAACAAAGACTGTAATAAGAGATGAAGAAGGACCCTATATCCTACTTAAAGGGTCTATCCAACAAGAAGATCTAACAATTGTAAATATCTATGCCCCGAACATGGGAGCAGCCCATTGTATAAGGCAATTCATAACAAAAGCAAAGAAACACATTGACAGCAATACAATAATAGTGGGGGACTTTAACACCCCCCTGACTGAAATGGACAGATCATCTAAGCAAAAGATCAACAAGGAAATAAAGACTTTAAATGACACACTGGACCAAATGGACTTCACAGACATATTTAGAACATGCCATCCCAAAGCAACGGAATACACATTCTTCTCTAGTGCCCATGGAACATTCTCCAGAATTGATCACATCCTAGGTCACAAATCAGGTCTCAACCAGTACCTAAAGACTGGGATTATTCCCTGCATATTTTCAGACCACAATGCTTTGAAACTAGAACTCAATCACAAGAGGAAAGTCGGAAAGAACTCAAATACATGGAGGCTAAAAAGCATCCTACTAAGGAATGAATGGGTCAACCAGGAAATTAAAGAAGAATTTAAAAAATTCATGGAAACCAATGAAAATGAAAACACAACTGTTCAAAATCTTTGGGATACAGCAAAGGCAGTCCTGAGGGGAAAGTATGTAGCAATACAAGCCTTTCTCAAGAAACAAGAAAGGTCTCAAATACACAACCTAACCCTACACCTAAAGGAGCTGGAGAAAGAACAGCAAATAAAGCCTAAACCCAGCAGGAGAAGAGAAATCATAAAGATCAGAGCAGAAATCAACGAACTAGAAACCAAAAGAACAGTAGAACAGATCAACGAAACTAGGAGCTGGTTCTTTGAAAGAATTCACAAGATTGATAAACCCCTGGCCAGACTGATCCAAAAGAAAAGAGAAATGACCCAAATCAACAAAATCATGAATGAAAGAGGAGCGATCACAACCAACACCAAAGAAATACAAACAATTATAAGAACATATGATGAGCAACTCTATGCCAGCAAATTAGATAACCTGGAAGAAATGGGTGCATTCTAGAGATGTATCAACTACCAAATTTGAACCAGGATGACATAGAAATCCTGAACAGACCTATAACCACTAAGGAAATTGAAGCCGTCATCAAAAATCTCCCAACAAACAAAAGCCTAGGGCCAGATGGCTTCCCAGGGGAATTCTATCAGACATTTAAAGAAGAATTAATACCTATTCTCCTGAAACTGTTCCAAAAAATAGAAATGGAAGGAAAACTTCCAAACTCATTTTATGAGGCCACCATTACCTTGATCCCAAAACCAGACAAAGACCCCATCAAAAAGGAGAACTACAGACCAATATCCTTGATGAACATGGATGCAAAAATTCTCACCAAAATACTAGCCAATAGGATCCAACAGTCCATTAAAAGGATTATTCACCATGACCAAGCGGGATTTATCCCTGGGCTGCAAGGCTGGTTCAACATCCGCAAATCAATCAACGTGATACAATACATTAACAAAAGAAAGAACAAGAATCATAGGATCCTCTCAATAGATGCAGAAAAAGCATGTGACAAAGTACAGCATCCTTTCTTGATCAAAACTCTTCAGAGTATAGGCATAGAGGGTACATACCTCAATATCATAAAAGCCATCTATGAAAAACCTACAGCCAATATCATTCTCAATGGGGAAAAGCTGAGAGCTTTTCCCCTAAGGTCAGGAACACAGTAGGGATATCCACTATCACCACTGCTATTCAACATAGTATTAGAAGTCCTAGCCACAGTAATCAAACAAAAAGAAATCAAAGGCATCCAAATTGGCAAAGAGGAAGTCAAACTCTCACTCTTTGCAGATGATATGATACTGTATGTGGAAAACCCAAAAGACTCCACCCCAAAACTGCTAGAACTCATACAGGAATTCAGTAAAGTAGCAGGATATAAAATCAATGCACAGAAATCAGTGGCATTCCTATACACCAACAACAAGACAGAAGAGAGAGAAATTAAGGAGTCGATCCGATTTACAACTGCACCCAAAACCATAAGATACCTAGGAATAAATTTAACCAAAGAGGCAAAGGATCTGTACTCCGAAAACTATAAAATACTCATGAAAGAAATTGAAGAAGACACAAAGAAATGGAAAAACCTTCCATGCTCATGGATTGGAAGAACAGACATTGTGAAGATGTCAATGCTACCTAGAGCAATCTACACATTCAATGCAATACCCATCAAAATACCATCCACCTTGTTCAAAGAAATGGAACAAATAATCCTAAAATTTGTATGGAACAAGAAGAGACCCCGAATAGCCAGAGGAATATTGAAAAAGAAAAGCAAAGCTTGCAGCATCACAATTCTGGACTTCCAGCTCTATTACAAAGCTGTCATCATCAAGACAGTATGGTACTGGCACAAAAACAGACACATAGATCAATGGAACAGAATCGAGAGCCCAGAAATGGACTCTCAACTCTATGGTCAACTCATCTTTGACAAAGCAGGAAAGAATATCCAGTGGCAAAAAGACAGTCTCTTCAACAAATGGTGTTAGGAGAATTGGACAGCCACCTGCAGAAGAATGAAACTGGACCATTTCCTTACACCACACACAAAAATAGACTCCAAATGGTTGAAAGACCTAAACGTGAGACAGGAGCCCATCAAAATCCTAAAGGAGAACACAGGTAGCTACCTCTTCGACCTCAGCCGCGGCAACTACTTCCTAGAAACATCGCCAAAAGCAAGGGAAGCAAGGGCAAAAATGAACTATTGGGATTTCATCAAGATAAAAAGCTTTTGCCCAGCAAAAGAAACAGTCCACAAAACCAAAAGACAACCGACAGAATGGGAGAAAATATTTGCAAATGACATATCAGATAAAGGGCTAGTATCCAAAATCTATAAAGAACTTATCAAACTCAACACCCAAAGAACAAATAATCCAATCAAGAAATGGGCAGAAGACTTGAACAGACATTTTTCCAAAGAAGACATCCAAATGGCCAACAGACACATGAAAAAGTGCTCCACATCGCTCAGCATCAGGGAAATCCAAATCAGAACCTCAATGAGATACCACCTCACGCCAGTCAGAATGGCTAAAATTAACAAGTCAGGAAACGACAGATGTTGGCGGGGATGTGGAGAAAGGGGAACCCTCCTACACTGTTGGTGGGAATGCAAGCTGGTGCAACCGCTCTGGAAAACAGTATGGAGGTTCCTCAAACAGTTGAAATTAGAGCTACCGTTCGATCCAGCAATTGCACTACTGGGTATTTACCACAAAGATAAAAATGTAGGGATCCGAAGGGGCACGTGCACCCCAATGTTTATAGTAGCAATGTCCACAATAGCCAAACTGTGGAAAGAGCCAAGATGTCCATCGACAGATGAATGGATAAAGAAGAGGTATATATACACAATGGAATATTATGCAGCCATCAAAAGGAATGAGATCTTGCCATTTGCAACGACGTGGATGGAACTGGAGGGTGTTATGCTGAGTGAAATAAGTCAATCAGAGAAAGACATGTATCA
>NW_027397103.1:6237672-6243533 GCF_003265705.2 Callorhinus ursinus | reverse complement strand
AAATCACCTCAGCAAAAAGAACAAGAGGTAGTACCGTCAGCCAGGGACCTACTCAATACAGACATTAGTACGATGTCGGACCTAGAGTTCAGAATCATGACTTTAAAGATACTAGCTGGGCTTTAAAAAAGCATGGAAGTTATTAGAGAAACCCTTTCTAGAGAAATAAAAGAACTAAAATCTAACCAAGTCGAAATCAAAAAGGCTATTTATGAGGTGCAATAAAAAATGGGGGCACTAACTGCTAGGATAAATGAGGCAGAAGAGAGAATCAGCGATATAGAAGACCAAATGATGGAAAATAAAGAGGCTGAGAAAAAGAGAGAGAAACAACTACAGGATCACGAGGGCAGAATTCGAGAGATAAGCGATACGATAAGACGAAACAACATTAGAATAATTGGGATCCCAGAAGAAGAAGAAGGAGAGAGAGGGGCAGAAGGTACATTGGAGCAAATTATAGCAGAGAACTTCCCTAATGTGAGGAAGGAAACAGGCATCAAAATCCAGGAGGCACAGAGAACCCCTCAAAATCAATAAAAATAGGTCAACACCCCGACATCTAATAGTAAAACTTAGGAGTCTCAGAGACAAAGAGAAAATCCTGAAAGCAGCTCGGGAGAAGAGATATGTAACCTACAATGGTAGAAACATTAGACTGGCAACAGACCTATCCACAGAGACGTGGCAGGCCAGAAAGGACTGGCAAGATATCTTCAGAGCACTAAACGAGAAAAATATGCAGCCAAGAATACTATATCCAGCTAGGCTCTCATTGAAAATAGAAAGAGAGATAAAAAGCTTCCAGGACAAACAAAAACTAAAGGAATTTGCAAACACGAAACCAACCCTCCAAGAAATATTGAAAGGGGTCCTCTAAGGAAAGAGAGACACAAAAAGCAGCACAGATCAGAAAGGAACAGAGACAATATACAGTAACAGTCACCTTACAGGCAATACAATGGCACTAAATTCATACCTTTCAATAGTTACCCTGAATGTAAATGGGCTAAATGCCCAATCTAAAGACACAGGCTATCAGATTGGATTAAAAAACAAGACCCATCAATATGCTGTCTGCAAGAGACTCATTTTAGACCCAGAGACACCCCCAGATTGAAAGTGAGGGGGTGGAAAACCAGTTACCATGCTAATGGACACCAAAAGAAAGCTGGGGTGGCGATCCTTATATCGGACCAATTAGATTTTAAAACAAAGACTGTAATAAGAGATGAAGAAGGACCCTATATCCTACTTAAAGGGTCTATCCAACAAGAAGATCTAACAATTGTAAATATCTATGCCCCGAACATGGAAGCAGCCCATTGTATAAGGCAATTCATAACAAAAGCAAAGAAACACATTGACAGCAATACAATAATAGTGGGGGACTTTAACACCCCCCTGACTGAAATGGACAGATCATCTAAGCAAAAGATCAACAAGGAAATAAAGACTTTAAATGACACACTGGACCAAATGGACTTCACAGACATATTTAGAACATGCCATCCCAAAGCAACGGAATACACATTCTTCTCTAGTGCCCATGGAACATTCTCCAGAATTGATCACATCCTAGGTCACAAATCAGGTCTCAACCAGTACCTAAAGACTGGGATTATTCCCTGCATATTTTCAGACCACAATGCTTTGAAACTAGAACTCAATCACAAGAGGAAAGTCGGAAAGAACTCAAATACATGGAGGCTAAAAAGCATCCTACTAAGGAATGAATGGGTCAACCAGGAAATTAAAGAAGAATTTAAAAAATTCATGGAAACCAATGAAAATGAAAACACAACTGTTCAAAATCTTTGGGATACAGCAAAGGCAGTCCTGAGGGGAAAGTATGTAGCAATACAAGCCTTTCTCAAGAAACAAGAAAGGTCTCAAATACACAACCTAACCCTACACCTAAAGGAGCTGGAGAAAGAACAGCAAATAAAGCCTAAACCCAGCAGGAGAAGAGAAATCATAAAGATCAGAGCAGAAATCAACGAACTAGAAACCAAAAGAACAGTAGAACAGATCAACGAAACTAGGAGCTGGTTCTTTGAAAGAATTCACAAGATTGATAAACCCCTGGCCAGACTGATCCAAAAGAAAAGAGAAATGACCCAAATCAACAAAATCATGAATGAAAGAGGAGCGATCACAACCAACACCAAAGAAATACAAACAATTATAAGAACATATGATGAGCAACTCTATGCCAGCAAATTAGATAACCTGGAAGAAATGGGTGCATTCTAGAGATGTATCAACTACCAAATTTGAACCAGGATGACATAGAAATCCTGAACAGACCTATAACCACTAAGGAAATTGAAGCCGTCATCAAAAATCTCCCAACAAACAAAAGCCTAGGGCCAGATGGCTTCCCAGGGGAATTCTATCAGACATTTAAAGAAGAATTAATACCTATTCTCCTGAAACTGTTCCAAAAAATAGAAATGGAAGGAAAACTTCCAAACTCATTTTATGAGGCCACCATTACCTTGATCCCAAAACCAGACAAAGACCCCATCAAAAAGGAGAACTACAGACCAATATCCTTGATGAACATGGATGCAAAAATTCTCACCAAAATACTAGCCAATAGGATCCAACAGTCCATTAAAAGGATTATTCACCATGACCAAGCGGGATTTATCCCTGGGCTGCAAGGCTGGTTCAACATCCGCAAATCAATCAACGTGATACAATACATTAACAAAAGAAAGAACAAGAATCATAGGATCCTCTCAATAGATGCAGAAAAAGCATGTGACAAAGTACAGCATCCTTTCTTGATCAAAACTCTTCAGAGTATAGGCATAGAGGGTACATACCTCAATATCATAAAAGCCATCTATGAAAAACCTACAGCCAATATCATTCTCAATGGGGAAAAGCTGAGAGCTTTTCCCCTAAGGTCAGGAACACAGTAGGGATATCCACTATCACCACTGCTATTCAACATAGTATTAGAAGTCCTAGCCACAGTAATCAAACAAAAAGAAATCAAAGGCATCCAAATTGGCAAAGAGGAAGTCAAACTCTCACTCTTTGCAGATGATATGATACTGTATGTGGAAAACCCAAAAGACTCCACCCCAAAACTGCTAGAACTCATACAGGAATTCAGTAAAGTAGCAGGATATAAAATCAATGCACAGAAATCAGTGGCATTCCTATACACCAACAACAAGACAGAAGAGAGAGAAATTAAGGAGTCGATCCGATTTACAACTGCACCCAAAACCATAAGATACCTAGGAATAAATTTAACCAAAGAGGCAAAGGATCTGTACTCCGAAAACTATAAAATACTCATGAAAGAAATTGAAGAAGACACAAAGAAATGGAAAAACCTTCCATGCTCATGGATTGGAAGAACAGACATTGTGAAGATGTCAATGCTACCTAGAGCAATCTACACATTCAATGCAATACCCATCAAAATACCATCCACCTTGTTCAAAGAAATGGAACAAATAATCCTAAAATTTGTATGGAACAAGAAGAGACCCCGAATAGCCAGAGGAATATTGAAAAAGAAAAGCAAAGCTTGCAGCATCACAATTCTGGACTTCCAGCTCTATTACAAAGCTGTCATCATCAAGACAGTATGGTACTGGCACAAAAACAGACACATAGATCAATGGAACAGAATCGAGAGCCCAGAAATGGACTCTCAACTCTATGGTCAACTCATCTTTGACAAAGCAGGAAAGAATATCCAGTGGCAAAAAGACAGTCTCTTCAACAAATGGTGTTAGGAGAATTGGACAGCCACCTGCAGAAGAATGAAACTGGACCATTTCCTTACACCACACACAAAAATAGACTCCAAATGGTTGAAAGACCTAAACGTGAGACAGGAGCCCATCAAAATCCTAAAGGAGAACACAGGTAGCTACCTCTTCGACCTCAGCCGCGGCAACTACTTCCTAGAAACATCGCCAAAAGCAAGGGAAGCAAGGGCAAAAATGAACTATTGGGATTTCATCAAGATAAAAAGCTTTTGCCCAGCAAAAGAAACAGTCCACAAAACCAAAAGACAACCGACAGAATGGGAGAAAATATTTGCAAATGACATATCAGATAAAGGGCTAGTATCCAAAATCTATAAAGAACTTATCAAACTCAACACCCAAAGAACAAATAATCCAATCAAGAAATGGGCAGAAGACTTGAACAGACATTTTTCCAAAGAAGACATCCAAATGGCCAACAGACACATGAAAAAGTGCTCCACATCGCTCAGCATCAGGGAAATCCAAATCAGAACCTCAATGAGATACCACCTCACGCCAGTCAGAATGGCTAAAATTAACAAGTCAGGAAACGACAGATGTTGGCGGGGATGTGGAGAAAGGGGAACCCTCCTACACTGTTGGTGGGAATGCAAGCTGGTGCAACCGCTCTGGAAAACAGTATGGAGGTTCCTCAAACAGTTGAAATTAGAGCTACCGTTCGATCCAGCAATTGCACTACTGGGTATTTACCACAAAGATAAAAATGTAGGGATCCGAAGGGGCACGTGCACCCCAATGTTTATAGTAGCAATGTCCACAATAGCCAAACTGTGGAAAGAGCCAAGATGTCCATCGACAGATGAATGGATAAAGAAGAGGAAAAAAAAAAAAAAAAAAAAAAAAAAAAAAAAAAAAAGGAATGAGATCTTGCCATTTGCAACGACGTGGATGGAACTGGAGGGTGTTATGCTGAGTGAAATAAGTCAATCAGAGAAAGACATGTATCATATGACCTCACTGATATGAGGAATTCTTAATCTCAGGAAACAAACCGAGTGTTGCTGGAGTGGTGGGGGGGGGTGGGGGATGGGTTAGCCTGGTGATGGGTATTAAACAGGGCACGTTCTGCGTGGAGCACTGGGTGTTATGCACAAACAATGAATCATGGAACAGTACATCAAGAACTAATGATGTAATGTATGGTGATTAACATAACAATAAAAAATTAAAAATAAATAAATACATAAATTCTTAAGCATAAAAAAATAAAAATAAAAATAACATTTAATGAAAAAAAAAAAGAAGCCATATAGACAGCAGTGAGGAAGATGTCAAGCCAGTTTTGAACCAGCAGACCGGGGGCCATTATGTGGCTCCCCGGATGTGCTCTGCTTGCCAATGTAATGTATTCTTTGTATAAACTTATAATTGAAATAAAATATACAAACAGTAAACATATTTAACCATTAAAACAATTCTGACAAAGTGAACATAGCTCTGTAACCCCCATTAAGATGGCAGTGTAGAGCACGGCCAGGTGCCCCAACACCTTGCTCGTCCCCGCCCTCGTCAGCCCTTCCCAAAGCTGGCCCCTATCCAGACTTCTTCTCCATAGTTCAGTCTGTACTTTTGAACGTTCAGTAAATGGAATCATAGGCCTTTAGTCTTGTGTGATCCCTCTCTATTATGCGTGTGTGATTCATCCAAGTAGTCGTGTGGGGCAGCGTTTTGTTCATGGCTATATAGTATTCCACAGTACATAAGAATATATACATTGCTGCTAATTTCTCCATTGTGCTGCGGGCGGGGATTTAAGTCGTATCAAGTCATTTGCTGCTGAGAACATCTCACATCCTAGGGCAAGGCTGGTGCCTGTACTAGGACATGCTGGTCATGGGCTCTCAGTTCCTTTCGAAAGTCCATCATCCTTTCTACTTCATTGTATTCAATTCTGCCCCAAGCCTGCAGGGTTAACTCCTGCCTGAAAGTTTCCAGCCTGTGGGTCTGTCCTACAGATTGCGAACCTGCCAACCCCCACAACTGTGTGAGCCAACACCTTAAAATAAATCATACACACACACACACACACACACACACACACACACACACACACACACA
>NW_027397103.1:6185962-6237662 GCF_003265705.2 Callorhinus ursinus | reverse complement strand
CACACACACACACACACACACACACACACACACACACACACACACACTGGTTTTGTTTCCCCAGCAAACCCAGGCTGACACAGATGGCAAAGGCTCTAACTGAACTCGACGCCTCACTCATGCACCCAGGCATCGCTGAAGCCTGCTTGACAGTGACACTTGATAAGAAAAAGAACAAGGTGACATGCAGAGACTGAGAAGTGCAATAAAGAGAAATAAAAAAAAAAAAGCCAAATGACACATCGTTTTTCAAGACCACATGCATCCACGAATAGCGGGAATTATGGAAGGAGCACTTTCTGCCTGCCGCATATGCATGCCCACTCTTCAGACGAGGGAAACCGAGGCTCAGCAGGAGGGAGAAGGCTCCCCAAACATAGCAGCTATCCAACAAAAGTTGGGTCTGTTTAGCATCGAGACTTGGGCCCCTAACCAACATGTGCTTCTACTTTTGAGGGAGCAGTTTGGACTGAAGGCTGATGTTTCCCTTTGAATTAGTTACTCCTCGGTGTGAAAGGAACAGACTCAGAGCGCCCCCCCCCGCCGCCCCCCTTGTATGTGCAAAGCCATAGCGCTCAGTGGAGAAACTGGACAGCGGATTTACTTCTCACGCCGGTCTAACCTCAAACCTCTAGTACAATGCACCACCCACACTCTGGCCACTGGGCTCAGGTTACGTACTTTAATGTGCAAGAACCAAAACCCAGTTATCCCAGGCCTCTGCCACCAGCCTCTGGGCAAGGCAAGAAGTCAGCAGCTTTGCAGCAAGCACTCAGACCCTTGCTCTCTATTTCCAGCCACTCATCCCTCCCCTCGGGTTGTTTGAGATGCCATCTCTGGACTCATCTCTTCAGTCTTCCCCTTCCGGACAAGGGTAAGCCCAGTCACATCACTTCCCTGCTCACAGTCCTTCAGTGGCTCCCTGTTGCCTTCGGAACAAACTTCGCAGTTTGGTCTAAAAGACCCTTTGTGATGTGACCCTTTTCTTATTCCTGGCTCGTCATTCCCATTGCTTCTTAAACTTTCTTCCCCCGGAGTCCTCAGTGATCTGTAGTGGCCACAAACTGTGCATCTTCCAAGCCTCCATGCTATTGCACTGCTGTTCCCTCTGCCTGGAACGCCCTTCCCTCATCCTACCTACTTCGCAACTCCTCTTCACCCCTCAAAACCCAGCTTCAGCATCATCTTCTCCTCCGTCTCTGAAACCGGACTCCTGTCTGGAGTCACTTCTGACTTGTGCCTACTTCATTATGGCCTAACTCTCTCTTCCTACTGCCTCTCCCATGAGCACTCATGGTTCTCTGTGTTTCCCTCGTCGTGGCCCTTAACGCGCTTCATCGCGTGGCTCATGTAATGCTGTCTTCCCAGCCAGATGCTGGCCTCCTTGGAGGCAGGCCTATACTGCCATGGTCCTCATCATATCACACTGCCCAGCAGTGCCTGGCACATAGTAGGCGCTCAATAAAGCTTGTTGGGAAAATGGAGGCAGGAAAGAAGGAAGGAAGAAGTAGAGGAATCAGATGTTCTGACTATGCCATTGGATTTCGAATTTTCTTCTTGTCTCTATATTGACAGAGCCAGATCCAGGTCCAGACACAGAGTAGGCCTTCTCCCTCTAGGGTCTGCTAAAATCAGCACAAGGGCCGCCACAAAACCCAGCACGAACCCGCCACTTCGGGCCAGTAGCCCGTGTGTCTTCATTTCCCATTGACTACAGCAGAGAACACCCCCAGGCCTTCCTCTTGGAGGCCCTGCAAGCCAGAGTCTTTGTTTTCCAACTTAGGGCCCCTTCAGTGATCTTGTTTTTCATGGAAAAGCGGGGTGAGTTCATTACATTGTGTTCCTGCCTTGGAGATCATTGTCATTCAACTGACATCAAAGACAGAACCTTGATCAGCTCATTTAAGGCTTGTTCCACCCATATTTTCTTACAACCAGGAAATGGGGAATTTCCTTCATTTTTAAAACCATCCCAGCAAGCCTCTGCCACATGGCTTCCTTTACAAACCTTTCTTGAAACACAAAGATAGAATCAGGCCGTCCCCCACTGCCGTGGCCGTGAAGGGTCCCAGCCTTCCTCTGATCCTTATCAAACACTTGTTGAGCACATTGTAAGGACAGTATTTCTTATTTATACAACACCTTTCTTTGGGGGCCCGGGTTGGGCTGAGAGGGGGTGGGAGCCAGATTAAAGCCTTATATAGATTTTGCTTCATTTATCCTGCAGAGCTGGAAATGACAGTCTTTAATGGGAAAAGATACAAAGTTCAGAAAGCAGAGAGACTTGCCTCAGAACCAAGGAATGTGCCAAGACTGGAGCCAGCTGCCTGACCTTTTAATGTCTTTGTTCCATGTTGATGGTTATTTATTTGCCCTGATTCTTATGTCTCTAGATTTAACACTCACCCAATAGCCCGCAACTCAAACACATCTGTTACCCACCTTCACTGCCGGGCTCCCAGTCTTTTTTCCAACGGCGTCCATGGCACCAGCCCCTCCCCAGTGTCCTCCAAACCTCCCCCTCTCGGCCTCCCTGGGGACCCCTCCTCCCCCTCCTCGGTCCAGATCTTAAAATGTCCTGTTCCTAGGCATTCGTTCTCACTCTCATCACACTCATTCTTGGCCATCTCTGGCTTTTTCGCGGCTTTGATGGATGATAATTCCAGAGTCTGTAACTCTAGCCCAGACCCAGATGAGCTCCAGATGTGAATGGTGCATTAGGGTAGGTGAGGCTGCTGTGACAAACAACCCCCAGATCTCCGTGTCTTGACGCAGGAGTGGTTGATTTCTCATTTCTGTCGGGGTCTGTGTGAAGCAGCAGGGTGAGCTCCGCTCCATGGTGTCACTCAGGGACCCAGGCAGCTTCTGCCTCATCTTCTAGGGAAGAGGGTCTCATATGGGGACGCTTGGCAGTATTTGGAGATGTTTTGGGTTGTCAACAGTGGAGGCATGGACAACTGGCATCTAGGTGGGAGAGCCCAAGGATGCTAGTCAATATCCTTCCATACAGAGGACGGTCCCCCACAAGTAGAATTATTTGTTTTACAATATCCGTAACTGAGGAAGTCTGTTCTGGGGCATCTGAGTCCTCCACTGGACCCCGTGCATCTGGCTGGCAGGTGAGCACTGGGAAGGCACCAAAGCTTGGCTGGGAGGTTTGAGAGGTCAGACCTAGAAGGGACCCAGGGCCTTGTTGCCCATGTTCCATTGGACAGAATCGAGTCACCTGATCCCACCTAGCTGCAAGGAAGTTGGGGAACGTAGTCCAGCTGTATGGCCACGAAAAAATAAACCAGGACTAGGTGTCTCTGCCATAGATGGTCTACACTGCATAGGTGCACCTCTGCGTGCTTCCTTGTCCCCTGCCTCCTAACCCTCCCCATCCCCCGCCCTAACTCACCTCTGTCCCCATTAATTCCAGTCTGTCCCCCGTCCAGTCCTATCTCCTTCTGTGGATGGTAACTTTATCTCAAAGGAACTTCTTCCTGGAATCCCCTCCCTGTCCCCAGATCACCTTGGCCAGCTCTGGACTATCTACATAGCCCCTAGCAGTCACGACCATATTGCTCTGTTCATTTTCCTTCAGAGCACTTAGCACACCATCACCACTAAAATTTCTACATGTTATATTTCTATACTATCATATAAATATTGTATAAATAGTATGTATTATATGTGTATGTAAATTATATATAATGTGGATTCCAGAAAATATACAAAATGTAAAGGGTATTATTTATCTGTCTCTTACACTAGAACACTAGAATCAAACCTCAAAAAGGATAGGATGCTTATTTGTCTTGTTCACAGCCATTCCCAGCACCTAGCAGAATGCCTGACACAAAGTAGACACTCAATATATACTTGCTGAATAGATCAATGAATCCTTCCTGTGCAAAACAGCTCTATTGGTCTTTCTAAAATATGGACTGGATGTGGTAGTTTCCTATTCTAAGCTCCAAAAATATTTAGATCCAAATTCTTTAGCCTGCTACTTCGGGCCATTCATGATCCAGCCCTCTTCTACCCTCCCACCTTCTCCTTATACACTCCCAACCTCCACTTGGAGCACCTTCTGCTTCAGCTCACAGGTCTCTGTATAGAACATGTTTAATGCTTTTTAAATTATTATTCTCAGCTCTATATCTTTGTACACATTGTTTCCATTGCCTGTAATACATCATCATCCTCTACCTGGCAAACTCCTATTCATCCCTCAATACCCAATTCCATGTTACTCTCTCTGGGAAACCTTTTCTGATGACTTAGGCAGTCATTCACAACCTCTTCTTCATTCCTTTCATGTTTTTCAAAATACGCTGCAATTATTTTCTCCATCGTTGCTCTCTCCACATCAGATCACAGATTCTTCCCCAAAAGGGAGAATGTCTTATTTGATTGTATGGCCACCTCCCACTCCAGTGCTGGACTCCGAGCCGCTACTCAGGACATGTGTGAGGAAAGAGAAGATGGATGGATGGATGCTCCCCGGCCTGTCTCCCCCTACTTTCTCTAGACATTCTCTCAAAGGAGCCAAGAACCCAACGTGGTTATGACATCCTTCTCTTGGAGTCATAGCCACTTTAGCTGCACAGCCAACTGGTGCTCAGAAATGTCTGAGGCTGGATCCAGATCACCCACATTGAGTGCAACTAGCGATCAATCACTGGAAGCAAAAAGAACACAAGTGCCAAGAAACAGGGAGAGCAAGGAGCAGCCCAACCCCGCCCTGCTGGCTGATGTCACTAATGGTAGTTGGCAAAGGCACCAGCCCCTGCCTCCCAGCTTGGGAATGCCACAAACTCCCCCCCGTGCCTAACTCCTGTCTATCCTCCAGATCTCAGTGTCAAATGTACCTTATGCAAGAAGGCCATCCCCCACCTCTGAGACCATGTTAGAGATCCCAGGACTCTGTAATGCCCCTTCTTGGAGCAGTCACCCTGAGAGCTGGTCTTCTCCACCAGAGTATAGGTCTGTGGGGCAGACCTGGACCTGGCTCATTCTTTGCTGTTTCATTCTCTATGTGTCCAGAGGCCCCAGAACAGAGTTGGCTCTCAGGAGACATCAGGGTCCAATCGTGGACGGAAACTGAGGGCCTTTTATGCAGGGAATTGGTTACCCAAGGGATGGAAAACCTGAGAAGCCAAGGAGGATGTGTGAGGAAAGCAGAGATTAGCAACAGCAAGGGGTCCCCACCACCCCTAGGCTGGAAGACCGGAAGGAGAGGCTACGTTACCACAGCCCAGGGCTGGGGTCTCCCAGTGGGGGCTGGAACCGTGGCGGGCCTTGTAGGGCACTGAAGACAAAGGGAAGATGCAGTCCCCACTGGGGTTGCTGCCCGAGCCAAAAATGGAGGAGAAGCAAAACACCATGATCTTCTCTCGTGCCCTCCAATACATCACGAGTCCCACCAACAGAAACAAAGTGATGGGAAAAGCTGGGGACTACAGCTTGCAGAGGCCATCCCCGAAGACCCAGAGCAGAGCAAGGGAAGGTTCAGGAATGGATCTGACAGCAGATGGGTCCTGGCCCAACCTTGAAGGAGACCTGGCTCTCCTTCTGTCCTGGACCCTGCATTAGTCAGGGAGGACCGCATTGTGCTGCAGTAACAAAAACCCCTTTCATCTCAGCGGCCTAGAACAACAAAAGCTGAGCACCAGCAATTAAATGCTTTCACTTGGAAGTGATATTTGTCCCCTCCTCTGACATTTCACTGGCCAAGCATGTCATGTGCTCATCATTCACTTCAGGTGAGCAGGAAAGTGTAACCCCTCTTATGCTCTAAAGAAAAAGAGAACTAGAAACACAGGGGGCAACAATAACTAATCTCTCACATCTATCTTACCCACTCCCACCCAATTCTTGACTGTCAGCCAGTTACTAGAACCATCTAAAATCCCACCACCCCCCCACACACATTTCCAACCATTCCCCTAGGGGCCCACTAAAAATGATGCTATAAAATCGTACGTATTCACAGTCAAAGATGATCACAATATACTGATTCTGAAAACAGCAAGTCACAGAAACTTAGCAGCTTAAAACAAGAACAGTCTGTTAACCTAAAATTTGCGCAGAGCAAGAATTTGAGAGTGACTGGCTGGTCAGTTCTGTCTCAGAATTTCTCATAAAGTTGCAGTCAGATGTTGTTGGGACTGTCAGCTCATCTAAAGGCTTCACTGCTTCAAGGTGATCTGCAGGATCTGCTCCAAAGTGACCCACTCACAAGGCTGGTTAGTATATATACTACAATGCCAGTTTTTTAAAATTGGCTGGTACTATATGATGTTACATATTTATATAATGGTAGCCAGCCACCAACATGGTCCCTCCTCCTCCTTGCCTCCTCACACTGGGATAGTCTTCTCCCACATTGCATCAGGGTTGGTCTGCATGGCCAGTAGAATATGGCAGACACGACACCGTATGACTTCAAGAGTAAGTCAAAAATGTCACTGCTGCTTCTGCTTTGCTCTGTCTTGGATCACTCACCTTGGGAGAAGCCAGGACACCTAAGCACCCTACAAAGAGAAAGGCCCACCGGTGAGAAACCGAGGTCTCCTGCCAACGGCGGGCACCAACCTGTTAGCCACGTGAGTGTGCCATCTTGGTGGCACATCCTCCAAGCCTAGGCAAGCCTTCAGATGAGACTGCAGCCCCAGCCAGCATCTGACTGCCGCTCTGTGAGAGACCCTGCACCACACCTGCTCAGACAAGCTGACTGCCTGGTGGCCCACAGAAACGGTGACATAATACATTTGTATTGCTCATGCTGCCAAGGTTTGGGATTTCTTTTCTTTTTTAAAGATTTTATTTATTTATTTATTTGACAGAGAGAGACACAGTGAGAGCAGGAACACAAGCAGGGGGAGTGGGAGAGGGAGAAGCAGGCTTCCCGCTGAGCAGGGAAGGCAGATGACCTGAGCCAAAGGCAGATGCTTAACAACTGAGCCACCCAGGTGCCCCTGGGATAATTTCTGAGATACATACATAGGTAGAATATGTATGTTTGTGTGTGTGTGTGTGTGTGTGTGTATGTGTTTGTGTGTGTGTGTGTGTGTTTGTGTGTGTGGTGTGGAGAGAGAGAAAGAGAAAACTTTTAGAAGGGTAAGATTATGAGACAGGGTATTTATTTTCTTTACTGTTTATTCAATCACTAATTTTTCGACAATGAACCCATATTAATTGGAAGGTGGGAAGAAGGAAAAGTAGCAGCCACTTTGGGGAGCTGAGGGCCTTTTATAGCTGCTTCAGACACCGAAAGGAATCTCGGATGCCAGGAAGTGAGCATAGCTACCAGTGTAGACAACGTGTCAAGGAAGATGGCAGAGCCAAAGGAAGCAGCTGCCAATGTCCACCTTGGGCTTCTCCACCCGGTGAGGTCTGCTTTGAGCTGCCCAGAGCATGTGTTTGGAAGGAACCTGGCGCTGGAGACGGGCCGCCAGGAAGGGGCGGGGGTGTTGCATTTGGAAAACCTCAAGGTTTCTGAGCTGGCAAGAGATGTCAGCAAAAAGCCCTCGCCTGTCTAGACAAAAGTTTGATTTTGAATCAAAAAGGGGAACGTTTGCAAAGAGGAAAGCAGTTTAAGCATTTTTTCTCCTTTGAAAATAACCATGAATTTTTAACTATCAACCCTAAAGAGAGACAGCAAGACTCCAGTGGCCACACCAGGGATTTTAGTATTGCCTGCCCCCCGCCTCCGCCCCCCCACCCCCGGACGGATTGTGAAATGGGGCCATTTCGGAGGCTGGACATTGACTTCTCGAGCTGAAGAGAGAGGTTTAACAAGGCCCCAGGGCATCTAGGAGGAGAGACAGGCTTCCAAGGCGAACATCTGAGGCTCGGAATCAGAGTGACTCAGGCCTGATCAATCCGGCTGCTGACAGAAGGAAATCGCTGTCCTGGGTCTCACTGACCTTGGGTTGGGGGGAAGAAATCCACGTTGGTTGGCCTGGCCCCATCGGTAAGGGCTCCTATGGGCTGCTGTCTGAAACCACCTTGCCACTAAGCCTGAAGGTTAGGGAGAAGGTCTGCCCTGAAGGGATTCCCCTGAACATTCCCTTTGTCCCATAGACTTGACCCAGCTCTGGACAGAGAAGCTGGGCATTTGAAGGCCAAGCCAGGTGTGTAGGTCAGACTCATGGGGGTGTAAGTGATGGAAATCTGGTTGAGGCTCCTCAGTCAGAATGAATCAGAGAGGGCTGAGGAAGTCTTCCAGAGCCTTAAGATCAGGATGCACCTGAACTTGTGGGAGGGGAAGAACAGAGGGAAAGGCCCTCAGGGACCCAGTGGTGCTCTTAGTCCAGCCCTATCTCCGTCCCTCTCTGCAGGCTGCTTTCACTCTTCTCCCCTTTAACTGCAAACAGACTCCAGGTACTTCTCCTGAGCCTGGGCCACCCCACAATGCCCAGCTTTACAGGGCTTGGGTCCAGCCACTGAAAGACAATAAGTCAGTATGCATGTGAGTGAGCGTGTGTGTGTGTGTGTGTGTGTGTGTATGTGTGTGTGTGTGTGTGTCTTTTAATTCCTGTCTCTCAATCCTAAATGATCATGGAAGGAACTCTGATGGGCACATCCTGGGTAACCATCTAGGTCTAGAGGACGGTCAATGAGTACAGACTTGCCAGGCATAAAATGCCCACCAGGGCCCTTAGCTGGGAGCGAGGGAAGCATGGGGGACTGGGAATATATTCCAAAAGGATCCTTCTGCTACTCTGAAAACAGGGCTGGTGCCCTACCCTAGGCGGGGGTGGGGGGGAGGGAGGCGCGCTCTGAACGATCATTCCCACTACAGGGATTTTTGAATCTGAACCCCCTTGCCATTCCTTGGTGCCTCCCCTGAGCATTTCTCACAGCACTAAGCCCCAGCACTAAGATTTATTTTTGTGTTTCTGTGAATCTTTTCTCCCCTACACTGAGGCTTATCCCCAGCCACCCTGCCAATGAAATTGCAAGCCTGATGTGATGAGAGGCGATATTTGGCGGAGGCCTAGGGTCAGACTGACTGGATTGGAATCTCCTCCCTACTATTTTCCAGCTGTGTGACCTTGGCCAAGTTGCTTAACCTCTCTGGGCCTCTGTTTCTTTAACTGTGTAATAGTTTACCTGGCATAACAGTAATAGCTGCATTATGGAGATGTTCTGAGAATTAAACGTAGGCGCACTCAACATAGTGCCTGCACAAGGTAACTCTCATCATCGTTATGTGTTTGATGTGTTTGATAAGAGCTCACCACTACCATTATCTGTTTATCATATGCTTTGTCATGTAAATAAAATGAATTTTAAACACTCGGACAATTTACAAATGACCATTTTATGCGGTACATCTGGTAAAAAAAAAAAGAAAATGAGTCCTAGTGTACGTTCTCCCTAAAGGTGTTCTCCCCAGCTTAGAAGCAATGAACTTCACATAAAGCAAAAGATCAAGGCCTACAGATGAGAACATAATGAATCAAAAAGATGGGAATTAGGTGATGAAACAGATGGACATTGCAGTGGGGTCAGACGGGAAGGCAGCGTGAGGTCACAGTCAAGGGCACAGGCTTCTAAGTAAGGCCAACTGGAAATCAATGCAGACACCCATAACATTATTTTGGACAAGTAAGTTAACCTTTTGGTATCTTCGTTTTCTCAACTGTAACAAAGGGATTTCCATAATACCTCTCCGTTGTAGACATCTGTTGTCAATATCCATCTACCCCCCTGAAAAGTAGTGCTCTGACTTTCGTTGGGAAATAGCTCTTTCCTGTTCTCACCCATGTGGTTTGGGTGGGGTGACCCTTCTCCACACCCCGGCTCCAAGAATGGGCCCTGATTAGCCTAAACCATCAGCACAATGCATCCCCCTGGTCACCGTGATCGGCTTGGAAATGGACACACAACCCGCTCTAAGACACAATGGGATATAATGAGATTCTGGCTTCTGAAAGAGACTCTTGTTTTGCCTCTTTGGGGGTTCAAAGCTGGGAAGAAGTCAGGATCAGATTTGTTACAGCCATCCCGTGACCTTGAAGACAGACATTGTGTGGGAAATGTACCAATGCAGGCGAGATGGAATCTGTCAGGTCCTGCAGACAACAACTGGGTCCTGGATCCAGTCATTCCTGAAGCTAGTTTACCCCGGGACTTTTCAATTCCAGAAGCCAATAATAATCGACAAGTACATAATTTGCAATTACGCTTTTTTTGGCACAAGCCAACTAGAGTTGGGTTTTCTAGGCCTTGCAACTAAAAAGTCCTAATTGCTGCCTTATGTGTAGGGTTAAATGAGATGGTAAGGCTGAGAAAATACTTAGCACATAGTAAGGCGCCCTCCCCCCATACGGAGTTCCTATATTTTCAAGATGCCTGGAGGAATTCTTTCATTTAATGCCATACAAAATGGCACACCAGCCAAATCCCAAAACCTCCCCCTCCCTTCCAAAACCAGCATTTTCTGCCTGCCTCCGAGTTATACAGACATCAGCACACCAGCCCGAGGACCAGCTAAGCTAATTAGCCCAGCGTTACAGGCGTTACATGGACTTGCCGGAGATGATGTTTTGCAAATTCGGGGTGAAATATTTAATTAATCAAAGCTGCTCAGCCACTTGTCACACCAAGTCAGTGTGTGCTTGGGTGAGGGCTGGGGCTCTGTGGGAGGATGCCAGGGCAGACTTGTCCAGAACCTTCCATGTCCTTCACCATGGAAAACGATCGAACAGCATCAGCCACGCCGGTGAATTTAGAGCACTTGCTCTTGGCACCTGACATTTCACAGCTCCGGGGTGTCTGGGGTGTCCAGAGATGGGCCACCATCTGTGCTGTGGTTTCTACAGCACCCTGTGAGAGCAGGTGACATTACATGCTTTGGGGAGTGGATGTTTCCACTGGGGACCAGGTCAGATGAGAGGAGATCCTTGGGTGGGGGGGTGTGTGTTTGGTAGTCTATGCATAGACTATTCCAGGGTAGACACCAGTTGCCTCCAAGGAAGGGGCACAGAATACCTGAAAACCCTTTTATAGTTCTAAAATATTAAGGGAGGGATGCCTGGGTGGCTCAGTCAGTTAAATGTCTGCCTTCGGCTCAGGTCATGAGCTCGGGGCCCTGGGATCAAGTACCGCGTCAGGCTCCCTGTTCATCGGGGAGCCTGCTTCTCCCTCTCCCTCTGACGCTCCCCCTGTTTGTGCTCTCTCTCTGTCTCTCAAATAAATAAATAAATAAATAAAATATTAAGGGATAAAGCTGGTTAAAAAAATGTATGTGAAATACTATTATAAAAATGTATGTAGAAAATAATATAAATTTACATGAAATCATACACACACATATATACACATATATACTTTCACCATGATAGTGTACATTTTAAAATTTAGTCGAGTTTAGATATTACATATTTTAACTAGGTAACACACTTACATCTTCCAATATTTTAAAAAATAACAAAAATAATAGACAGCATTGCTACAGTACTTAATGCGTGTTTTTACACACACACACACACACACACACACATTCATGAAGTCATCACAGCATGCCTGGGAGCTACATACTATGATCAATCCATTCCACTGACGAAGAACGGAGGCGCATGGAGGTTAAGTCCCATGCCCAAGGTCATACAGCCAGGGAGCAGCAATGGAGGACTTAGGCTGAAACAATATGCCTTAGGAGCTGTGCATTGCACCTCTGGGCTGACTTGCCTCCCACTGCCTCTGTGTCTTGTTTCAGTGTTCAGATTATAAAAGTAATATGCTCACGGCAGAAAAAAATCAGAAAGTACAATAGAAGGACAAAGAGCCCACCAGCCATGGCACAGCACTCAGATACTTTGGTCAGATATCTGTCTGGTCCGATTCCGTGTGAGTACACACAGGCATGATTTTTTTTTTTTTTTTGGCAAAAATGGGATACCATTTGATAAACGTTTTATAACCTGCTTTATCACTCAATACACTGTACAAATAAAAGGGCGTTCAGGTATGCACATCCTACCAAATGCACACACACATTATATATATATTTTTCTCTTTTTCCATAAATAGTAGACTATATACACAATATTCTATGCTTTCCTTTTCCTTTAATTTTCTTTCTTTTTTTTGTTAACTTATTTTTCTTAGAAGCCATTCCCTGTTCCTATGGAAAGAGTTTCTTATTCTTTTATAAAACTGCATCGTGTTCCATTGTCTGCTTGTACCCTAATTTATTTCACTAGTTCATGTTGGTAAGGTTATTTAAAATCTTTATGAGAGGTGACATTTGAACTGAGACCTAAAATAAGGTAGAGAGGTGAAGGTCAGGAGAGAAGGGAAAGAAAACAGTCAAGATGAAGAGAATAGCACGTGCAAAGGTCCTGAGGCCCGTGAATTGGAAAGAAGGTATGTGTGGCCATAGCCCAGAGCAAAGTGGGGCAGCAGATGGTGCCTAAGGGGGCAGTGGAGAACTGATGATGTTGGGCACTGTTAGTTCTGGAAAAAAGTACCAACTTCATCCTAAGAGCAAGGGAAGCCCCTAACAGGTATGCATTTGGGGGACTTAAATAGAAAAGCCCGCCTGCCTTCTCTAAGAAACCCTACCCAGACCTGAGCTCCTCCCCACCCCCAAGGCTGTGGACCGAATCAGGGAGAAGTCTTGACCCCCTGGCTCTGTCCCAGGTAGCCTGCCCTCATCCACTTCCTTTCAGTTAGCCCGAAGGAGTCAGGAACTTCCTTCATGCTGCCTGACCCCCAGGGCAAATGTGCTCTGCGGGATGTTGAGAACTCTTGTCATCTCCCACCGAGGACTGGGTATATAAAGATACAGGAGAGGTGCTAAGCCTTCAGTAATTACCACCTCTCGGGTGGGAGGAGGGAGTCCAGATGGGGTCAAGAGGCGAAAGAGTTTATTTTCTCTCCGAATCCTGGTGAATTCCATGTTTTCATGAAGTCCCCAGCCTGGGGCTCAGGGTGTGTGCGTTCGTGTGTCCCTGAGTTCGAAGGAAGGGGGATTGGTGCCTCTCTGCCTGCTTTGTCCAACAGAGGAGCCAATCTGGCACCCACAGAAGCAAGTCAGCTTGGCCGCATTTAGGCTGGCTGCGATGGCAACCTGCTCCCAATTTAAACAACCATGTTCATTTCATTGAACTGGAATAGCCCCTCCACCACGTTTCTGTGAATCAAGAACACTTCCCCCCCAAGCCTTACTTCCAGAATAAGGAATGTTGACATTTTCCCCCTTTTGATGCACTTCAGAGAGTCTGCCCCAAATATCCCCAAAATGGCTGAGACAGAGACAGAAGCGGACCGCACATTTTAGCACTACCTACCCTAAGAGCCTATGAATTCTATGGGGCCTGGGGTGTTATGAGACCCAAGGCTCAGTTTTGAAAACATCCTCTCCTCTAGCCCGCAAAGTCCTTTTACTGAAAAGATGCCGACAGCAAATGTCTATCCGGTCTCCCTACGACCGCTTCGGACCCTTCCAGTGGTTCTGTCTTTGCCTGGTTAACGGTTGCTTTAAAATCATTACGATTATAATTGTTACTGTATGTTTGGGGCTCTTTAAACATACGGACTTATTTGGTTCTCTCCATAGTGCTATAAACTAGCAATGCCCAACATCATCAGTTCTCCGCTGCCCCCTAGGCACCATCTGCTGCCCCACTTTGCTCTGCTGTTATTTCCACTTTACAGAGGAGAAAAGAGACTGCTGCAGGAATTCGGTGAAGCCGCTAATTAGTGGCAGAGCTGAAATTTGAACCTAGGTGGTCTTGACCTAGAGCTGTGCCGTCCAAGATGGCGGCTACCAGCCACATGTGGCTATCGATGCGTGAAATGCAGGGAGTCCACGCTGAGATGTGCTGTGAGTGGAAAACACACAGGAGATTTTGAGGGCTAAGTAGGGAAGAGGGAATGTAAAGGTTCTCTTTCATTGTTTTTCCTATTGATTCCATGTTAAAATGAGAATACTCTGGATAACTTGGGTTCCATAAAATACATCACTAAAGTTCATTCATCCTGGTTCCTCTTATTTTTTTTTTATGTCGTTATTGAAAAATTTTTAATTGCATAACTTTTACTTTATCTACTGGGCTAGAGTCAAACCATCGTGCACTGCTCTCAGTGCAGAGGACTCTTGTGCCTGGAGCCCCCAGTGCTCATGCATTTCCCTTCCACTAAAACCTGATGATAACTTGGCCTGCATGCCATTCCATCAGAGCATGGGTTCTGCCTTCCCCTCTCTTCACAGCTCCCACTGCCCTCCCCGCTCCCCATCCCAGACTCACCCACCTTGTGCTCACTGGCCAGCAAGGCAAAAGTGCCTCATTCTCTCTGCTCTTGCCCATGCCCTTCCCTGACTCAGAACACTCTTCCTTGCCTTCCTCTACTAACTCCCACTCACTCTTCTTCTTTAGGGATGCTTTCCCTGACCCCCACGTTCCCCATCTATGCTCTCATGGCACCCTGAACCTTTTATGGCACAATCACCATCTATAATTACCTATATGTGGGATTGTATGATTACCAGCTTCATCGTTCAGAGTTCAGTCGGAAGACAGAAACCACCAGCTATTTTAACAGGGGGAGTTTAATCTAAAGAATTACCAACCTGGTAACTAGGAAGATGACACAAAGATATCTTGGAGGTAGCGACTGGAGGGAGCTGCTGCCACCCCTGGGATTGGGGAATCATGGGAAGAGGGCAGCATCATTGGAGTTTAGAAGCTTCAAGGAGGGACCCCATGGAACTGACACTTGGCTGATCCAGATCAGCTTGTACCCTCCATGAGAACAGGGGTTGGGCTCAACTGCTCTTCTTCCCAGTTTCGAGAACACAGCCAGTGAAAGATGGGAATAAAAGAACAAAAGCCTTCCCCTAGGAAAGGGGGCCTAAGGGAAGTCACTCCCCAGTGCCAAGGCCCGTCGCGTGGCTGCTTTGGGGATAATCCAAGGATGGCTGCAGAAAGGCCAGAATTATAGATCTTGTCACTGGCTTGGACGTTACCGTGCACGGTTCTCCCTGACTCTGGTGATGAACATACCCAGTTACCGTGACCACTTTTTCTATACCTGAGTTGGGGTCATTGGCCTGACCAAGGAGAGGACAGCCCGCTTCTAATGGAGACTTGATCAGAAGCAATGTGGACAAGTGTGGGTGCCACAGCTTCTGCCCCATCTTTCCCAATGACTAGCACATACTCTATGGGCAATAAATATTTGTTGAATAATAAATAGATGGAAGAGTGGATGGCTCTCTGTCCAGGAACAGATTTATCCAGAGAGACTCCAGACTATTCTCCCCACATGTGGAGAAAATCCTGGACAGGTGGAAAGAAAACGGGGCTCCGAACTGATGACACATAGTAACGCTTTGCAGATTGGGAAACTGATCCTCAGATTCTTGGGGTTGGGGGTGGGGAGCGGAATCCAGCAAGCATGAGCTCTCAGTTTTATGATCGGTGTTATTATTTTCCAAATAAATGCTTCATGCCTGTGAAAGACTATGAGAGTGGGACTTTTAATAATGTAAATATTTAATTCACTGTTGCCCAGTTTAATAAATAATGTAACAATAGTTTATTTTTAATTCCAAATGTTAAAAAATTATGCTCATTGATTTTAACTCACTCTTTACTTGTTGTCTTTAAATAAGTATGTGTCAGAGCTTCTAATATATATATATTAGAAGCCATAAGCCACTCGTGACAGGAAGCACCAAGCTGGTAAGCGACAGCTAAGAAATTATAAATAATCAGGGCTGGGCCTATAGCTACTCACATTAATGTCAAGAATTTAAGGGTGAATTTAATTCTCTTCTCACTGCCTCTCTCACAGGGGTAGACCGAAGTTAGATTTCTCCTGGTGACTCAGAATGTCTGTTAAATGCCCCTCACAGGCTGTGTGACCTCGGGCAAGCCGCCTGACCTCTTGGGGCCTCAGTTTCCCAATCTGTAAACTGTTACACCACTTCCAGTGTTTCTTTCAGCCATACACGACCATTCAAGTAGCTGGAATCATCAACCCCCGATTTATGCCGATTCACAGAGTCTGGTCGTATTCTCTAGGTCTTTCTCACTCCTCACCGCGCAGACCCAGTGATTTCAGAGGCCCCGAAATGAGATGTTGGCAGCCTGTGTGCCCTAATAACGAAAGAATTGGACTCCCACGCAAAGGAAATGAGACTCCCAAGAAATGCCCCCGTTTATGAAAGGGCAGAAGGAAAAGAGAGAGACTTTTCATTCTGCTGAGGTTTAAACACTCAAGAACATTACCCAGGCATCAGCTATCTTGGGACCAGGGGAGTTGACGTCCCGCTGGGTTAGCACACATATGGAAAATGTTAGACAGAGAGGTGAGCGAAGTGAGAGTGTACATGAGTTCAAGAGACATCTCGATTTGTTTCTGGGAAAGGAGGAAATTGGCGAACACGGCAAACAAGCCAAAAGGTTGAATTAAGCTAAATCCCAGCAGAGGAAATCGGCACAGACTGGATGGGCCAGAGTACATATTTTTTTCTTTTCCTCTTTCCTTTTATGTGTGTGCACGTGTGTGTCAGAAGAGGGGGACCACTGCCCTCACCCCTCTTCCTCATAGTAAAACCTCTCTGTTCAAGATACTGGGCCAAACACACCCTAGGAATGTAGGTATTGAGCATTCACAACCTGATGTCACCACCAGCTTGCAGAGTGACCTGCAGGAAATTTCTCAGCCTCTAGGGAGCCCAGAGTCCTCCAATGGCACCTGGTGGGGACTTTGCTTACATAGGACCCCTGGGGTAGAGAGCCAGAAAATGGGATTCAGGGCCCAAGATATTTGCTAGAGGGGCCTGAGTTACTCACAGATCCAGCTGCATGTCCCAGAGTTATCCTGAAATTCACCCAATCTACCCGGGGAGAAAGATGGAGCCAGAGCAGCCCTTCCCCATGGTCTGGCATTTTAGACAGAGACGGCGCTGTAGAATTCTTCAGAATTTCTAACTGCATCTTTTTTCATTTAGAAGATACAGATTATATCTTATCACAGCATTGTCCTTAACAGCCAAAGAAAGGGAGACAACTTGCATTGCAAACCAAAGGCAACTGTTAAAAATAGATCATGAATCTTATACTGGAATGCTGAGCAGCCATTAAAAATCAGGTTTTCAGGGGCGCCTGGCTGGCTCGGTCGTTAAGCATCTGCCGTCGGCTCGGGTCATGATCCCAGGGTCCTGGGATCGAGCCCCGCATCAGGCTCCCTGCTCGGCAGGAAGCCTGCTTCCCCCTCTCCCATTCCCCCTGCTTGTGTTCCCTCTCTTGCTGTGTCTCTCTCTGTCAAATGAATAAATAAAATCTTTTAAAAAAAAATCAGCTTTTGCAGATTTGGTGGCAAGAGAAGATTCTTATATATACAATTGTAACCAGCAGGAGTCAGAAGTGTACAAATACTTAGAATCTAAATTTATAATATATATGTCAATGCATGCAAATATTTAGGCACAGATTCCAGGATGGGTAAACGCCAGCCCATAGGCAATCCAGTTCACTGACGCTTTCTGAATAGCCTGTGAGGTAAGAATGCTTTTCTTTTTTTAACATTTTTTTTTTAATGATCAAGAGAAAAAAAATCAAAACACAAAGGTTTCACAGCCCATGAAAATTATGTGAAATTCAAATGTCAGGGTTCCAAAATCAATCTCTATTGGGACACAACCATGTTCATTTCTTTAGGTAGTTATCAGTGGTTGCTTTCACACCACAAAACCAGAGCTGAGCAGTTGCAATAGAAATTGCAGATGGCTGTAAACAGAAAGAATCCCTAGATGGCCCCTTACAGACAGTTTGCTGACCATGCACTGAAGGACAGCAAGGAAGGAAATATACCAAAGGGTTCACTGTGCAAGAGTTGGCTCATATAGGCTTTTTATTTTACCCTGCAATTTTTATAAATTGCAAGAAATAAAAATTTCTTGCAATTTCTACTTTTTCCTAATAATGACTATTTGATGACTTTTATGCTAATAAAAATCGGTCCCTTTATCCCTTTATTTTAAATCCTGCAAATAGGGACACCTGGGTGGCTCAGTCGGTTAAGCATCTGCCTTTGTTCAGGTCATGTTCTCGGGGTCCTGGAATGGATCCCCACGTCGGGCACCCTGCCCAGCGGGGAGTCTGCCTCTCCTCCTCCCCCCCCATGCTCTCGCTCGCTCACTCTCAAATAAATAAATAAATCTTTAAAATAAAGTAAAATCCTGCAAATAGTAAATCTTTGATTTGTTAGAAAAACCTTCTTGCGGGACTGCGATGAGCATGGAAAGGTTCCAAGGGATGCCAGTAAAACTAGGTTGTTACTCCAAAATGTACAACCACAGGACCACTATCATTTATTAAGGACCTGCAACATGCCAACATCATACCATCTTTATCTGCTGGACCTCCTTCATACTTCACAGCTATCCTTCACGAGCGCTGTCATTACCTTCCTGCTCCTGGGGCCCAGACACACAAAGCCGCTTGTTCGAGAACGCACGATGAGGGAGTTGGAAAACCAGCATCTTTCTGACCCCAGAGCCCAATTTGTAGCCAGGAAACCTTGTCTCACCGTGGAGGCAGAACACGGAGGGTGCAAGTCTGGCTCAGACCCTTCTTCCTCCAGCCAGAAGGGCAGGCAGAACCCTGTAGAAGGTGACAAGTTCCCTATCCCCCGTCCACCTGCAGGGTACCCAAGAAGGTCATGCCTCCGTTTGTCACAGTTGTGTGTGCTATTCTATCATATGTCCCATAAAGCTCTATTCAGCGATCATATTGCTTTTCCGTGTAAGAGGAGAAAAAAAAAAAAAAATCCCAGCCACAAATTGCAAGCAACAAGCTGAGCTGCTGACCAGATGTGTCAGTCTTCAGGCACTTGACCTGCCGGCTCATAATAGTTAACACGGGCTCCCCTAGAAAAGCCTGTAGTTAATAACATCCCCTTCTCTGCTCCCCAGGGACCCCCTGCTTCCTCCACCCTTATTTCCAATACCCCTAAGGCATGCAAAGCGCCGCGTACTCCGAAAACTGAATGGGCAAATGCCCACAGGGACACATGCCCATTTGGCATCTACACTAAGGGCCAAGAATGGGAACGTGGGCATGAGCCGCAGGAGGAGGGATTTGGGGTAGAGGAAATAACGGGTCGCCAAAAGGTGGCTCAGCACTAGACCGAGAGAGGGGGACAAAGAAGAGGCATTCTGGAAAGAGGCAATATCGGGCGAGGTTGACGTGCTCTGGTTCTAGCAGCAAACACACCTGGAGCCAGGCCCAGCTCTGCCATTTGCCAGTTCTGGCACCCTGGGTCGGTCCCTTAACCTCTTAAAACCTCTGTTTCCTCGTGTCAGATGATAATATGAATTGCCGCTTCCTTGGGATGTCATGAGAATGAAATGAGAAATGCAAGGAGAGAGCTCAGCACAGAATTTGGCGCATCCTAAGACCTCAAACAGGAGCCATGCTATTATTGTCATTTCTATTTTTGTCACTATTATTATTGTTGTGGCATTAGGTTCTTTGGTTTGGAGATCCCTTCAACATTCAAGGTTCCTCGTGATTCAAGCAATAAGATGAAAGGGAGAAACTCCAGAAGCCTTTGAAATCATCTGAGGAAGCGCTGGGTGCTGAGTAAAGTGGGCTTTTGAACCATAACCCCTGGCCATCTAAGTCTCAGCTCTGCACCAGGCTGGAGAGGACTCACGTCTCTGAACCTCCGTCTTCTCTTCTGCAGAATGGTGACCGTCATTATCTCCCTCACTACCTGGTTGTAGAAGGTACAGAACAAAGAGGAAAACAAAAACATCTCTCCACATGGGTTACTGCCTGGCGACTTGGCATGAGGTGATTTGCTCAAAGGGTGACTATGTCAACCACATTTCCCGTGGCCCCACTGGCCCTGAGAACCCGTCACCTGTCTCATCCAACCCCTACCCTTCCCTATTTGGAAGATAAATTACTTGGTCACACTACCCACACTGGATGCTGAGCACACAACCTGGGTGTTAGGATCCCTGTATCCTCACCGGTGGGGAGGCCCAGCCCAGGTGAACCCCACCCATTCCCGATGCGCAATATCTGGGTGGCCCGAGGCGCCTTGATGACAGTCAATTTGTTAGTCTGCGCTCTGTCTTTTAATACATATTCCAAAACTAATGCTAGTGCTCCACACCCACCATGGCCAAGGTCTCAGGGGTCCCAGGGCACTATCTCCAATGGAGAGCAAGGTCTCCGTTGTGCTGGAAGGAACTCCTTGCAGGAGTGGCCTGGCCCCGTGAGCTGCCTGCTGGCTGCAAGGGGAGGTGCCGAGGTGCTGATGAGAACCAGATTTCTCTCCTTCTGAAGCTTCTCAAGGTTGCAGACGCCAGGGATGGTCTGCCTTTTATATTCCGAATTACTGGGCCAAGCTTTGGCCACCAAAACAAAATTGTTCAATATTAGAGTAAGCGCCTGGAGAGCATGGAGGCAGAGGATGGTGCATCTTTTTTTTTTATTGTTATGTTAATCACCATACATTACATCATTAGTTCTTGATGTAGGGTTCCATGATTCATTGTTTGTGCGTAACACCCAGTGCTCCATGCAGAACTTGCCCTCTTTAATACCCGTCACCAGGCTAACCCATCCCCCTACCCCCCTCCCCTCTAGAACCCTCAGTTTGTTTTTCAGTGTCCATCGTCTCTCATGGTTCGTCTCCCCCTCCGACTTACTCCCCTTCATTCTTCCCCTCCTGCGATCTTCTTCTTCTTCGTTTTTCTTAACATATGTTGCATTATTTGTCTCAGAAGTACAGATCTGTGATTCAACAGTCTTGCACAATTCACAGCGCTCACTATAGCACATACCCTCCCCAATGTCTATCACCCAGCCACCCCATCCCTCCCACCCCCCACCACTCAGCAACCCTCAGTTTGTTTCCTGAGATGAAGAATTCCTCATATCAGTGAGGTCATATGATACATGTCTTTCTCTGATTGACTTATTTCACTCAGCATAACACCCTCCAGTTCCATCCACGTCGTTGCAAATGGCAAGATCTCATTCCTTTTGATGGCTGCATAATATTCCATTGTGTATATATACCACACAGAGGATGGTGCATCTTATGGAAAATGCTTCTTGGGACTGGTGGGGGTTAGGGTCGAATTGGCTGGCTATTGGGATCAGGTTATATTTGAGCGAATGAGTCCATCGGTCTCGGTGCCTTGAATAGCACTGAGGCACTCAATAATAATTTATCTGCTGAATTATCACCCCCCAATTCTCAGATTCCTTGTTTCTTCAAGGGATTGATAGACACGAAGAGCAGGGGCCATGCTATTCACCAAAGCGCCATTCAGAGAACCGGATATGTTATGCTAGACTGCATAATGGCAAACCTTTTCTGTAAAGGGCCGGCAGTAGGTATTTTTGGCTTTGCAGGCCATACGGTCTCTGTTCAGACTATCCCACGGTCCACTGCTGCAGCCACGGGAGTAGCCACAGACAACGCATACGCGGAAGGGCCTGGCTGTTTGCCAATAAAACTTTATTTGCAAAATGAGGCAGCAGGCCGGATTTGGCCTGAGGGCTACAATTGGTAGCTCCTGCTCTAG
Organism: Callorhinus ursinus; assembly: GCF_003265705.2. Taxonomy (NCBI): domain Eukaryota; kingdom Metazoa; phylum Chordata; class Mammalia; order Carnivora; family Otariidae; genus Callorhinus; species Callorhinus ursinus. The sequence goes on along the minus strand of NW_027397103.1, from coordinate 6,216,100 downwards.
ACCACAAAAGCAGGATCTCGACCTGGAACCCGGCCATCAGGCTCTGACATGGCAGCAGAAGCCAAGGATATTTTGGCTTCCATGTTAGGATCCTCTGAAAAGTAGACCCAAAGATGGGGTTCGATGTGCAAGCAATTTACTGAGGGAAATGTCCATGAAAGATTAAGGGGGAAGAGTAGGAAAGGAAGGCTCTTGTACCCAGACGCGGGTCGGACCCCTCTGAAGGGAGAGGGGGAGGGCAGGGGTGCTGGCAGGAAGAGCCTCGATCACAGCTCCATTGTGGCAAAGTCTCGACCAGGCTGATGGGGTGCTTGTTTTGAATATTACCGTTGTTTTAAGAAACTTAACGGAGCCTCGGGGTTGATGAAATCCATCATCATTCTGGAAGATCCTGTAAGGGTGGGAACCGAATGCCTTCCCTGAAGAGGCATGATCCCCTTCCCACAGAGACACAGCCATGTTTCCCAGAGTGTGTTCTGCGGCACCCTGGCCCCAAAGAAGACTAAGGCAACAGATAGGCTGTTAAGCCAAAGGATTCCCCACTCAACTAAGTTCGAGAAACGTTTCTCTAAATAAGATGAAACAAGTTCCCTTCCTGAAAACCTTCTCAGAGCCTTTGGTCCAAGATTCTGAGAATTTCCCAAGCTGAACTTAGCACAGAACTCTTTTTTTTTTTTTTCCCCCTCCATTCAGTTCCATCAAACTCAGTAGAAAATCATCTGTCAAAGACAGCGGAAAACCCAGGGTAAAGATGACAGATCCATGGTGAGTCTGCAGAAATTATCTCACCTGGTTGTTTCTCCGTCTCTCACCTGGATGTGAGTTTGCCACTTTCTCAAGATACCCAGATAACAAGAATGCTCCGGAGAAGCAGTACGGCATCAAGGTTTAGAGCACGCATGGGACCCAAGCCTCAATTTCCCCATCCGTAACAGTCCCTCCCCCACTTGGCTGTCATAAGAATACAAAGAACCATCAGGCGTCAGGATACTTGAAATGGGTACTTACAGCACAGTACTTAAGTGTTACCCACTCCTGCCTGCTAGACTTCCCCGTTACTCCCCTAAGAGCTCCTAAGAAATTGGCTCAGTGTGCTCACCAAAACCAAATTTCACGTTTGAGACTCTGAAAGGGTTTCAGTGAAACCTGGTACCTGAGCCGAGGCAAGATGATTTCCTGGAGGAAAAATTACAGGTCACGGAAGCACCAGAGTACGTGTTTGTGGCCTGACTCCAGGTGGTGCCTGGACAATATTCCCTCCCGGGCCCAGATGCATCGGGAACTCTGCAGGGACACATGGGGAGGCCGGAGCCTGAGCCAGACTCAGTGACATTCCCCAGGATATTTCCAAAGTGTCAAAGGATATTGGAACCCTTCTAGAGAGCACGGTGTAGTTTTAAACATTACGAAAATTGGCCACTTTGGAAACAATTTAGTTCTACCCGGCGTATTAAATCATTTCCCCGTTTTATGAGTTATGTAGAAAAATAATAATAAATTATTTCCCCCCAAGGTACTAGGAGAAATTGTGTTGCAGCATTAGGTTATGATCCTTTGTACCATTTAATAGATATTCAAGGCTGTTTTATTCTAATAACAGATATAGAGATTTAATGGAAGGTGTAATGAAAAATACATGCTCTTGGATCATCGAGGTTTTAGCACTGAGGGCCCTTCCCCCTAACTCCACACGCTAAATTATACTTCAACAAGAGGAATCTTTGGGGGACTACTGTGCCCACCGCTCAGTGAGCTTGGGCTAGATATTTAGGGAAGTTCATCAACTGTGCTGGGGGCATTTTTGTGACTTATAGTCAGAGGACCTGGCTGGTGGGGTGGGGAGATCTTTTCCATAATCACCTCTTGCTTAACGGAAGGAGCAACAGTAATGAGGATCCCACAGAACCCACAGTGATCCCAAAATTGATTCTGATTGAATCAGGAAAGTGTATCCCATAAAAAGATCTCCGTACCCTCCCACACTGAATGTGCCGTGTAAAGTGTAGGTGGAGGGGCAGACGAGACAGAGCAGTGAAAGGAAGGGAATGGGGGCCATGTTGAGAGGACCTGCTCTGCGCCAGGTGCCATGAATGAAAAGCACAGTCGTAAATAAAACCCAGCACATGTGTCTGCCCTAATGGAGGCTGGCAGGCGAGACATGAGATGATGCTCAAGACACCTGCCTATTGAGGTTGACAGACTTCAATGATGGCCCCCAAGTATCCCCACCTTCTGGCGTTCACCACCTCGTGTGCTCCCCTCTGAGCAAAATGCTTCTAATTAACAGCACACAGGAGGATTGGAGACTAAAGTGAGTGCGAACTCCTCACTGTGTATGAACATTTGGGAAGTGGAGAGGACAGAGATATGAGGTAAACCACCTTGTGGATAAACAGTCGCAGATGAGACCACCCTCATGAGAAATCCACTTCCGGGGATTCTCACTTCTTCAACTCACCTCCTGCACTCACATACACACATGATCTCGGCTCCCAAGGCCCTGCAATAGAAGGAGGTTCCTAAAAGTCTGTCTTCAGCCCCATTTCGGTTGCCTGAACAGGAAGCCTTATTTGACCACGAGTATGTCGTGCTATAGGGGTACAAACTCAGCCAGGCTTTGACCTTCCTCGAAGCCTGCACCTCCTCTGGCAGAAGGCAGACAGAAGCTGGTCTGGCCACTGACTGCCTCCGACCATCTAGCAACGCATGAGCTGCATCCAGCTGCGGACACCACGAGCCCGGGTCCCAGAGATTCCGAGCACAGTGACTTCCATAACTGTCACTTGGTGAGAAATGATGGGAAAATTTAGGAGAAGAAAGACACAGGATCTGAGGGAGCAGAACCAGAATTTGGGTAAAGAGAGGAGGCAGAGCAAGATAGAAAGTAACTTTGGCCTGAAAACATCATAACCGGGGCACCTGGGTGGCTCAGTCGTTAAGCATCTGCCTTCGGCTCAGGTCGTGGTCCCAGGGTCCTGGGATCGAGCCCCGCATCGGGCTCCCTGCTCCGCGGGAAGCCTGCCTCTCCTTCTCCCACTCCCCCTGCCTGTGTTCCCTCTCTCGCTGTGTCTCTCTCTGTCAAATAAATACATAAAATCTTTAAAAAAAAATCATTACCGGTTTGGCTTTGGGGTGTAATGACTTATTTAACACACTATTCTGGAACCTTCCAAGGAGCAAGGGAGGCTTTCAGATGGTGTACTCCAGTGGTTTTCAGCATGAGTTCCAAGCCAGACTGATGGTGAAACACTGCACCTGCTACCTACTTAGCCATGAAATCTTGGACATGTTCTCTAGAACTTTTGAAATCTTCTTTTCTTCATCCGTAAAATGAGGATTGGGGTAACACCCACCCTAGTGAGGCATTGTGGTTTAAAGGAGATGGTGTGTTTAAAGATGTTTTTAACCAGCACATAGTAGGTGCTGAGCTAGTGCTGGTGACTGTCCTGGGGAGTGGGGGGTAAAACAAAGGGAGAAGAATCAAACAGACCCATTAGGTTCCCCCTACCAGTTCCGGACCGGCTTTGCAAAATACCACGTCCATTGGCAGGGCTCCTTGGAAGTCCTGAGATGCTCGGGGCTGGACTAAAGGAGGGAAGCCATTTTCTACCACACTTGGAATGGGAGTGTGATGTCGGCAACACAGGGAGCTATGGAGTCATAGAGTTTCACTCCTTAGGGCCTACCCTGGCCTGGAGTTCAGAGAGACAGAGTTGGTCTCCTTGCCCAAGACCAGGGGAATCAGAAGGCCATAGGATGACCTGGAGGCAAAAATTGTGCAAAAATATCTAGGTCACAATTGGAAAGATCCACTCGGTGTTGGAACTCGGGCTCAAAGTCAGGGATTGAAACCAAGAGTCGACGTAGGTATGAGGACACTGACGAAGAGCAGGAGTGGAAGGAAGTCCAGTCACGTCCAGTCACCAGTCCAGTCTGGTCATCAGAAAGCCAGATTTGTGTGTGTGTGTGTGTGTGTCTGTGTGTTCCACCATTTTCTGAGGGTTGGCTTCTCCTCTTAGGCTGCTGAACATGGCTGCAAAAGATTGCTCAGGTCCAAGCATTATGGAAAGAAGTTTCCAGATATGGAACATCCGTTCCTTGTATCTTGTATCTCCTTTCAAGAGTGAGATAAAAACACCTCAGGAACTGCTCCTCAGATTTCCTTTGGTTTCCTGTTGGTCACAACCATATCACATGACATCACCTAAACCAATCACTGGAAATCAGGAAGGAGCCACTATGATTGGCATAGAGGAGACACGATTCAGGGACCCACCTTCTTGTGGGATGGGAGCTGGGGAGGGACCCATGTCCTTGGGAAGCACATGACTGATCAAGTGACCCATGGAAAACATTAGAGCTCTATTTCTGAGGCAGAATGGACAGAGTAACTGTTGAAGAGACAACAAAGAGCATCTTCTGTCTTCACCAATGTGGCCCCTCGCCCTGATTTTGGCCTCTAACATTTATTGCAACCTTAGGAAGTAGGCGCCATGCTAAGCATCCCAAGACATTACCTGGCTTCACATCAATAATTATAAGATATGTACCATTTTTATCCTCATTTACTGATGAAAAGACTGTGGCTCAGAGTGATGAAGCAACTTTCCTAAGGTCACATAGTGATGAAATGGTAGACGCAGGACTCTAGAAATGGACAGACTACAGGGCTGTCCTGCCCAATGCAGCTGCCACTAGCCACACAGGACTCTTTAATATTAAGGTACTTAAAATTAAAACTCCGGGTTCCCAGTTGCCACCAGTCACATTTCAAGTACTCCATAGTGACATGCGGGCCAGTGGCTACCATATTGGATAGTGCAGATGCAGAACATTCCCATCATCACAGAAAGTTCTGTTGGACAGCGTTCCAGAACCCAAGCTCTTAACCACTCCACCAAAATGGCTCCACGTGACCCACACGGTGGGCTGGTGGTCTTTGTGGAGGTTGCCAAAGCAGCGCCATCAAAGGCAGGAAGATTCCTACCTCCTTCCACCCCACTTCCAAGAAAAAGCCTCTCTTACAATGTGAGAAATTCCTAAACATCCAACCCAACAAGGGAAGGGAGACATTGAAAGGCATTTCTCATATCCTGGGAGTGACTCGAAGGAGGAAGAACTAGAAAGGCAACAATACAGTAGTACCCTTTGAACTTGGACACACTCAAAATTGCACTGTGGTTACTCTGTTCACCCACACCCGTACCCGGCAAAACCCCTGCTAGATCCACATGCCCAAGCTCCTTCCAGTTCTCACCCAAACTGCAGTCCACGACAAACATATTTCCCAATGCACGACAAGAAGACATTGTGTCAAAACCAGGTGACAGTGTGGTATAAGGTACAACACCCGGTGAAAACCCAAAGTACTCTCATTGTTCCACCCTCGCAAAAATTCCTCAAGGGCCAGTGCTCATGAGTCAGTCTGTGGTTTGGTTAATCCAATTTTCAGACACTGGTGAGTTAGGGATGGGGCACGATCCCTTGCCAAAGGTGTTGTAAGAGCCATGGAAATATTTCAGATGGCTCAGAAGTCTGTCCCTTTATTCATCTCCCACTCTGCAGGGTGCCAACGTGGGGCTGCCAGGACTGAAGTGCCCTCAAGAAAATGGGTGCTGTCTAGGAAGAAATATGTATGGAGGATGCCCAGATCTGGGCTTGATCTCTTCTCAGCCATGTACTTACCTTCCAAGAAAGGAAGGTCACTAAGCTTTCAGATCCCTTCCATATAAAAAGGGGCCAAAATGCCAACCCTTTAGGATAGTTGTGGGGGTCAGGAGAGGTGATTGTTACTAAGAGTCTGGCCCATGACCTCAGGGTCCTCGGATCGAGCCCTGCATCAGGCTCCACACTCAGCGCAGGGTCTGCTTGTCCCTCTGCCCTTCCCCCCTGCTTGTACTCAATCTCTCTCAAATAAATAAAACCCTAAAAACAAAACAAAAAAAATCTCAGTGGAACTGGGGGTAAATTTGGAAAGCATTCTGGACAGGCAACCAGAAATACCAAATCCTGACAGTTACCCCTTTCCAAAGGGGTGTCATCAAATAACAATGCCAGACAAATGGAAAGAAAACAGCATTGTGTTATTAACTAAGGCTCTGGTGCCAAATCCCAAGGCAGAGCATTAGAGTCACCTGGGCTGGGTCACACCATGTGGAAGGCTTCTTTTCTAAGCTTGGTGCAGTCTAAATAGCCCCTGGCCAAAGTCAACCTTGAAGCCAGCTGTCCTTCACCCCATATTGTCTCACCCGCAACAGAACATTTAGAGGCGGGGAGCAGTTTCTAAGACAAGAAGCAGGAACTCTGTGTTACCTAGACAGAAAGCTGTAAAAGATGGGAGAGAAGAAGACAGACAGATGCAGGGCCAGGATCCTCCATCCTGAAGCTCCAACCCCAGAAAATGAAACCTAATCAGTGTCCTCAAATATCAAAGATCACATCCAAATTACTCTGCAGGATAGAGGTGGCATTTCTTGCCATTGATTTTGATGAAGAGCAGGGAGGCAGGGAGGAACCTTGAACTATATATACTCAGCCGAGAACTATACTCTAACTGGATTGTACTCCCAGCATGGCGACACCTACAGACCCATCATGTCATGATTGGCGGCTGGCTTTACAAAGTCCAGGGGAGGGAAGTGGCAAAAGTAGAGATTCCTGGGTCCAGCCCTGAACACTGGCCAGCAAGTCCAGAGTGGAGCCCGTGAATCTACATCTTGCCAGTCAATGTCTAACCAGGTGGGGAAAGCTCTGTGGCTGTTGACTTTTTCATCCAGTTGTTTGGGTCCGTCTCCTGGTGGCTGGTCTATTTCTCAGTCTATTTCCATTCTCCCTCCATCCCAAGTCTTGCCACTGACAATTTGCTTAGTGAATTCTGCTTCTTCCCGGATCCCCACCTCCTCTTAAAAAAGCTCTCTCCTCCCATCCACTTGACCTTCAAAGCCACCCACAAAAGTGGGTCTTTTGTTGGGGAATGTTATTTCCACACTGGCTTTTATTTCTGGCTGTGTATCTTTGAGAAGGTCTTGTGACTTGGCCAACTTGTGTTGGGCATGTTGGAAAAATCTGGTAAGAATTTATCATGGAAAAATCTGCCTCTTCAGAGCTCAAGAGTAAGTTAAAGGATCAAAGAATCACAGGCCGATGTGTGGATTCACACATGCACACAGAGAAAATACAACCAAAATGTGGAACATTCTATGCGCACACACGAGACCCATATGGACCCATAGGAAAAGTCAATATTTACGTTGACCCACATTTCTCCGGGCAGGCTGTGCTCCCACAAATGCATCTAGTTCCCTTCCTCGGAGACAGGATAAAACAATGGGCTATCAACAAGCAATCCTGGGGAACATCAAAAAAGTAAAACACCTTAGACTTGTCTTCAATGGTCTACTCCCCAGATGCTCAACTGCGTCCGAGACAGTGGCAGAGGTCATCTGCGGTCCATAATGGAAGCATGGAGGTGCGCAAGGACATGTTTTAAATTGGACAATAATGTCTGAGATGGGAAGGGGAAGTGCAGGGCATTGCACACGTGTGTGATGTGTGTGCCAGGTCTCTGTGCTGTCAGCAGAGTTCCACAGAAGGGCTGCCTGGATACCAACGGCTTGTCCTGTGCGCATCTGCACATACCCTCGTTCTTGGGGATGTAGAGAAGATGCTTCTTTGGTCAACCTACACTGGGACGTGTTCCTGCCCAGAGGTCAGGCTCAGATATAGTGGTACCTCCGTAGATTTCCAGAACCATAAAATGTTGAAACTGAAAAGCATAAGCATGCCCCAAAATGTGTTCTAGGAGACAACTGCTGCATTGGATGTAAAATGGGGAAAGGTGGGGAGCAAAGAGATGAGAAATTCTGCCAAGAATAAAGGGAATAGTATTTTTTTTTTTTTTTTAATTACAGGACTTCTCAGAGCCTTTAGTGTCCATGCTCTCTAAGCTGACCTGGGCACAGGATCTTTTTCTGAGAAGCATCTCTCAAGACAACTGTTCTGAGACACATTTTGGGAGGAAGCACAAACCAACCTGATTCTTTCCATCCACTTAACAGATGGGAAAACTAACGCCCCGGAGCAAAGGGATTAGCCCTCAATAGTACACTGGTTAGTGGAAGCCCAGGTATCCTGACTTCTGGTCTGGGGTCTTATCTCCATATATCTGTGGTGACATATCAGATTCTGGGTGAGGAATTTAACTCGTTCATTCATTCAGTGAATATTTCTCAGGCACCAATTCCATGCCACCTTCTGAGCTGGCTGCTGGAGATACAGGACCAAAAAAGGCATGGTCCTTGCCTTCAAGGAGATTATAATTTACTGGAACCATGTAAGTAAGCAGTCAGTGACAGCTCAGAATGTCTCTGCTTTGCATGGTTCCAAGATGGCCATGACTGCACTCGGTCAATTTTTATTTTAAAAACTCTTACATGGCAATTTGTATGTGCCAGGCACTGTTCTACGTGCTTCCTTCACTTGTCACAGTGTTTTGAGACAAACTCTGTTATCAGCCCATTTTACAGATGAGGAAACTGGAACACAAAGACATTAGGTAACTTTTCCAAGGTCACAGAGCTGGTAAATGGCTACATTGGATTTGAACCCACAAGGTGTGACTCTAGGATTCCTGCTTTTAACCACTAGGTTCTACTACTTCTCAAGTTTGAGTAAAAGGAAGCAGCGGTCCTCATCCTCCAGCTCCTTATGCCCTTCAGAGATCAAAGTGGAGGAGTGTTCAGTAACCTGAAAAGGTTGTGTGTTAAGTCCAGAGTAAACTACAAGACTGAAATGGTAAATGAAGCAGCCCTCCAGCCCGCCCCATGTCCTCCCATTCCCCTGATTTCTAGCCATGGGTTCAAAGAACAGAAAGGGAAGTGGGACCAAGAAAAACAGAATTCTCCGACTGCTCACCATCTGCAAATCATCAGTAATTGGATAAGTCAGAAAACAAAGCACCCGGGCAAGTTACGAAGGCTCGATGCCCAAGAGCCATGGACTTTAATGCTTGTCTTCCAACAGGTGATATGGCGGCTGATGGCCACAGCATCTTGGCATCATGTCCCATGTGTTCCTTCCTGCTCCAGGGTCCCGTGCCTACGCAGGTCAGCTCGGCCTGTCCTCTTTGAGGCAAGCTGCCTCCTCCTTGGGAGACCTCAGCCAGTCCTGTGGGTTTAGTTAGTTACGAGATGTTGGTGACTCACCAATCTTGATCCAACCCAGATCACCCTCCTACCCTGAAGGCCAATGAGCAACTGCCCTCTGGCCATCTCTGTTGGATATGACAGGCCCTTCAAATTTAGCATGCCCAAAACCAACCCCATCATCAGCTCCTTGCCCAGAGTCACTCCTTCTCAATCAGTCTCCATCTCTGGGGAAATGGTAGCACCTTGTATCTAACCACCCAAGTCAGAATCCTAGGAAGCATGCTTGACCCCTTCTTCCCCCTAATTTACTCTTCTTACCTTCATTCAACAAGTCTTGCTTATTCAACTTCCTAAATACCCCGGAATTCCTCCACTTCTCTCCATTCTCTCCCCTGTGCCCCCACTTGAGGCTGCCATCTTGCTCGCTTGGACAACTACAGAGATCTTCCAGCAGCAACAACAGTCACCTCCTTCTAATCTATTTCTCAAGGTGCATCTTTCTAAAATGCAAATCTTATTCCTGATCCAAAGATACCAACATAATAAATGCTTGTTGTTTCAAGCTATTATATTTTGGAGTACTTTGTTATGCAGAAGCAGATGGTCGAGAAAACTCATAGACCCTGATTTCTGAGCAACTGCACAAGCTATTATACCCAACTCCTCATTGCCTTCCCCACTCCTTCAAATGCCAATCCATTTCACCAAATTCCAATTCATTCTCGGGTCTTAGGTGAGATGATACCACCTCCAGGAAGCCCTCCCTGACTTCCTTCAGTATAGCACTGATCACACCAGACAGTAAGCTCCATGAGGGTAGGTACAATGGCTGCCATCACTCATTTCAGATACCCTGTATCCACAAAAGGACTGGCCGCCTATAGAAGATGGGATGTAAATATTTCCTGAATGAATGAAGGCCACAGAAAGCCTCTCCCTCTCCATGCTGAGCTGAGTTTTCTCTTGGCGCCCAGCACATGACTCCATATCATGCAGATATTAACTGTGTCCTGAGTGTCCAGAAGCCATGCTTGTCATTTGCATGGTTCTAATACTGACTCAGAACTGCTATTTCCACCGAGCTTAAACACCTCTTCTTGTTCCTTCTCCTTTTTCATTTTCCATGAGTACCACGAGGGGCACATTTCCCTCATTTTACACATAGGAAGAATAAGATAGAAGGACTTGAACAAATTTCATTGACAACCAATGCAAAACCCCGAGTCTCAGGACCAGTTCCCAAACTCTCAGCCTAGAACTGCTCTCAGAAGGAAGATATCTGATGAACACCCACCTTAATTACTAAATAATTTTACTAAAAAAAAAAAAAAAGCAGATTGCCTCTATACACAACATGACAGTTCATTTTCCTTCATCACCCTGGCATCTTGGTAAGCGAATAAACTACAATATGAAATTTTTAGTCTCTGAGGGGGGAAAAAATAGCAGAATCAAGGAAATAAAGCAAAATCTAATTAAATCAAATCCAGAGAAAGGGAAGTTATGGAAAAAAAATCTGTAAAAAAGAAAGCATTTGGAAGGAAATTAGTTTTGATGCTTTCAGATACAGATTAGTAAGGTTATAAATTATTAGAGGAAAAATCAGGTAGTAATAAGGAAAGTAAGTTTAATGGCGGGGGAAGGGGGGCATTCACAACAGGCTACTCTATAGACCAGCACATCTGATACGAGATTCCAGGATGAGCTCCTCTGAATTGTTGTAAGACACTTGGTTTGATTTTTATTTCAACTCCATAAGGATCCTATTCACCATGTGTGAGCGACATTTCTCAAACCACAGAGTTCTGAATTAAATACAATTCAGTGAGGGGGAAAAAAATCACCATAATACCAGTTTCAGGGCAAAACTCTTTATAACCAATGGCTTTTGCTTCTTCAGTAACTGAACGCCTGTGGGTAGCTCACAGATAGATCCACTTTATGCTGAACAGAGCCCAACTGTAGAGAACGTTCTAGAATCTACAGCAAAGATCTTTGCAGAGACTGAGTCACAGGCCGCGGGAAACTTGCAAGTGTGCCTGTTCGGCCTTCCCCATATTTCTTAGTTATCAATACTGAAATATTAGAGGGTTGACATAAAATCCAGATTTCCAGCACTGGGCAGGCCCACATCCTCACCCAGCAAATATCGGCCTGAATTCAGTAAGGTTCCCTCTGACCCAGGGCATGTGTTCTCTATTTCTTCTATGCCCCGTCTGCCTCTGGTGCTTATAGTATTTTCCCTGGCCCCTAGGGGTGTAGGGCTGAGATCCTTATGCTAAAAAAAGATGGCTGCCATTTTCTTAAAATTCCATTTGCTGAAACAGAGATTCACTCAAGTGATCTTTAAGAAATGGAAATTCTTTGAAAGAAAGTGGCACCAGGACCCCATCGCATACCTTTTCTTCCTTTACTCTTTCCCTTACCTCGCCATCATGGCATCTCTGCTTCTCTCTGTGTCTCTGCCACCTTTTTTCCCTCCTGGACCGATGTCAACTTCTTCATAACGTCAGTTGTCAGGGGCCTAACATAGCCAGCCTGACCTAGCAGCTACTTCTTGATCTTTCCACTCGACACCCTAAGCTCCCCTGGCCCCATGTCTCACTTTCCCAGATCCAATTTGCCCAAACAGGAATCAGATTGGTGTACTCACCTGTTCAAGTCAGACCAACCCATCACTGGCCACAGTTGCCGGCCACTGGATGAATCAGGGTGCCTGGGGCCCCGCTCTTGTAACAAGGTGGGGTGGAGGGGGAAGATGTGACACAAAACAGGGCTTCCCGGGGCATCAGGGATTCTAGGTAAGTCATACTTGCTTCAAAGGCAGGCAGGCCATGACTCCCAACATCGCGACAGCCACCACCTTTAGTCCTAAGCAATTTGCCTCTCTGCTCCCACAAGGTGTGACCTGCCCAGGGCCTGGCTTCCAGAGGGCAGAGTGATGCACAAAGGAATTAGGCACTTCACTTGACGACTGAGCCCTCGGCCACATGCACAAATGGAAGCAGTTCGTTTCTGTAATGAATTTGTAATGCTCCTTCGCTTGTTTCCTCTAGGTGCTGGCTGGCCTTTCAAAATAGTGTGAATCTACCATAGAACAGTAATCAGGCCCCTTCTTAGCCATTCCAGGGGCTCATGCCCGTTGCATTCCCCCACCCCAGACAAACCACCCCGCCTCTCCTCGCAAGTGGCCATAGCAAATTTGCCTTTATTGGCCCCAATTTGGGAACTCTACGTTATTTGCCTCTAAGACAGAACAAAGAGACCCTCTATTTTCTCTGGCTCCTCCCAGCTCTGAGATCACCAAGAACAGAGCGTGAGTCTCAGGCTTCCGTTCATGCTGCAGAAACAAGGAAATTCTAGCAGCATGACATGCAGAAGGGCCTGGTCGTTCCTATCTCAGCTCTGCTGTGTAAGAGCTGTGTGATCTTGGACAGGTAGCTTCACCTCTCTGACCCCCACTGTTCTCCATTTCGTTAAATTCAGACAGTAACACCTCCTCTGTTTGCAGAGAGAATGAAGCAAGAAATGTAAGCAACAGACCACACAGCTTCGGTCAATATGCCATAAACATACACCATCCCCCCTCTCTTCTCCCAAATCCTCTCCTCTAAAGAGGAATATTAGACCCTCCACAAATATTTATCGAGTAATTAGAATGTTCATCACCTTCAACTGGGTGCCATAAAGAAAAAAAAGTCAAAGCAGCTCAGCATGCCCCATTGGGCCCGATCTTAGCTCTGGCATTTTCTGGTTTGCGCGTTCAAGCCAAGTGACTTAACCTCTCCGAAGCTCGTGTCTGAAATGGCCGATAGCAATTGAACCTGCTTAATCAAAGTCTTGATTATTTGCATCATCGTATTCCCCACCCCTGGCCAGAGCTTGGAACGCAGGGGTTGACCCAAACTGAGTGAGGGCCTCAAAGAGTAACCGACATTTTCTAGGGCAGAGAAGCTGGGACAGATGCTCCTAGTGGAGGAAATCAGAGGAGAAATGCTGAAAGGTCTAGGGTCTTTAAGTCCCAGGTTTGGGATCCTTTTGTGGGGAGGTGTGGAGATAGACCATTTGAGGATCTGATGAAGCTCTGAGATCCATCCCAGAGGTGGACACACAAGGGCTAGACACAGACTTTCAAGGACTGGCATAAAAGAAGAAATACAAGCAACCCGAACACCTGTGAGTTCAGGGGGAATAGATGAAAAAAAATCAGTGATTCAGAATGTATTATAGAAAACATTTCTTCTGGAAAATGTGGTCATTTTAGATCCTGGCAATTAACGTTTTTTAAAATTCTTTACATTTTTCTTGGCGCAATGAAAGGCAAGGGTCGGCAAGATTTTTCAGAGGAAAAGCATACCTAGTTGGTCCAGGTGAATAAATGAGGAAAGCGATTAGCAATCTGGGCTTGCCTACCTTTGCGGAAGCAGCGGGCCGAACACCAGCTCACAGTGATCACCTGACGTTGTCTCTTCGTCCTGGTCGGCCACGTTCCCTCTCCTTTGTGGATTCCATAGCTGTCCTTAGTTTCTCTGCCTGGGTAGAAGGATCACCATGAACTGCAGCGTTCAAGTACAGACTTTGTTCTTTTTTTTTTTTTTTTTTAAAGATTTTATTTAATTGACAGAGAGAGAGACAGCAAGAGAGGGAACACAAGCAGGGGGAGTGGGAGAGGGAGAAGCAGGCTTCCCGCGGAGCAGGGAGCCCGATGTGGGGCTCGATCCCAGGATCCTGGGACCATGACCTGAGCCGAAGGCAGTCGCTTAACCAACTGAGCCACCCAGGCGCCCCTCAAGTACAGACGTTGACCTTTGTTGCAACCACCAAGTAAAGATCCGTTTTTGTGCATTTGACTCATTTTTACCAATGATGTCAAATTATCTTTTGATGGGCGAACATGGATTAATAATTAGCATTTTCAATCAGTTCCATCATCATGGAATTATATTCCAAGATTCAAGCAGTACCAGCAAACAAACTTTTTCTACAATTTATTTGTATGCAAGCAGGATTTAGGGGACTTGAAATAAAACAGTGCATTTTCACCTTCTCAAAAAAATCTTTGGGGCGCCTGGGTGGCTCAGTCATTAAGCGTCTGCCTTCGGCTCAGGTCATGATCCCAGGGTCCTGGGATCGAGCCCCGCATCGGGCTCCCTGCTCGGCAGGAAGTCTGCTTCTCCCTCTCCCACTCCCCCTGCTTGTGTTCCCTCTCTCGCTGTGTCTCTGTCAAATCAATAAATAAAATCTTAAAAAAAAAAAAACAAAAAACCTTTGGTTCTTTTTTCTCCCTCCAGGCTTGTCTTCCCCATATGTGCCCCAGTTAAGGCTTTGAAACCCAGGGCTGGGATGCCTGGGAGGAGGGAAGGATGGGCTGGAGATCCTCCCGAAGGCTTTAGATTTATGGTGAAGGTACAAGGTGAGGAGAGCTTTAAATGGAGACAGAAAGCCAAGAGCTGGGCTAGGATCACTTTGACCATGGAGGAAGACAGACCAGAATGAGCTGTCCCAGTTGGCTCAGGATGGTCCCAATTTTAGTGCTGAAAGCTGTATATGCCCTGGAAACCCCATCCGACCAGGGCAAACCAGGTCAGGTTTGCAGGCAGCAAAGGAGATGCTCATAAGCACTTCCTGACCGTGCTCTGGGGAGCCGCGTGGCATCACTATTATGCGCATGAGCTTAAAAGTTAGAACAAGACCCAGGTTCAAGTCCAGCATTTGCAAGTGTCAGCCATAGGTCCCTATAGTTTAGTCTTTCTTATCTGTAAAATGGGAATGGCAGAATCTATTTTCTTGTTTCAAAGGCTCTGCGGGTCAGGCTGGACACAGGGCAAATGCTCAGCAGTGGTCAGCTCGCCCCCATCTCTGTAAGATAATGATGGGTTAATCCCGAAGGAGCCACGTGGGAAATGCTCAGGCAGGAAGGTGTGTTAAGAAAGGATTAATCTGAGCATCTTCTGAGGCGAGGGAAGGGGAGCCCTTGTTACACTCGGGTCACCCCAGCTGCTGTCAGCTCCCATCCCGGGTGCCCAGATATCCTGGCGGGTGAGGAGGGGTCTGTGCGGCCCACCCAATCCTGCCGCAGACTCCAGCCGTCAGTATTAACCTCCAGAGCCCAAGGCAAGCTCCACCGGCTTCCTCCCTCCTCCCTTTGCTATTTGTGGCCCTTGTACGGTTATAAGGGACGAGGAGGTGATGCTGTTCCTTTCTGGCACACATTCTACTCCCGAACAATGGGAATCAGGATGTTCAGCCCATCAGAACCCCTTATTGTCCCACTCTTCTCCCGGAATCCCGGACAGAGAACCCTGCTTGGCTCAGCACTCCATTATTAACTGTGCCCACGCGCTGGCCGTGAATGAGGCCTTTCTCTACCTCCCGTGCTAATGCGATTCCAGCCTTGATGAAGGCCTTCTCTCCGTCGCTCAACAAACACTGAGGGAGCCCCAGCGGGGGAGCCTGTGCTCTGGGGCCATGGTCTGACCACAGCTGCCGGAGCTGAGTGTTAAGTCTCTGAGCCTGTCTGTACCTCAGTGTCCACATCTGGAAAAGGGGTTATTAATAATACCACGGGGTATTGTAAAAACCTTAACACTACATCTGGCAAAGAGGACATGCTCGATAAACGTTACCTATTACTACCAGTGTTTTTCATTTCATTTTATTTTATTTTTTTAAAGAATTTATTTATTTATTTGACAGAGAGAGACACAGCGAGAGAGGGAACACAAGCAGGGGGAGTGGGAGAGGGAGAAGCAGGCTCTCTGCTGAGGAGGGAGCCCGATGTGGGGCTCGATCCCAGGACCCCGGGATCATGACCTGAGCTGAAGGCAGACGCCCAAAGACTGAGCCACCCAGGCACCCCGGTGTTTTTCATTTTAAAATTAGAATGTCTCACACCTCACCTAAGCCACCCTTCCATTACATCCCGATTCATGTGCCATTGTGAAAGTACAGGACATCAGCCAAAGGGAATATGTTACATGGGGATGAACATTAAGACGGAGATTCTGGAGGATAGATAGGTATTAGCGACTTTCTCTTATTAATATCCCCCAGCCAGGGCCAGCTTTGGGGTCACACAGGACCCCATGCTTGAGGTTCACAGTCTTGTGTGGTCTGTGTTGAACCGAACGGTCTAAGTAAGTAAGTAACCTTCCGTGGGACGACGGAGCAGGCCCTGAGATTTGTACCCTGGACTCGCGCCCGGTCCCACCTCCCACCTCCTCCCCACGCCCGCCCTACAAATCATGCAGCTGGTACCGCACCCCCCTCCTACTGGCTAACTCCGACGCGTGATTTTGCTCACAGAATCTCTGCCTCTTTTCTCCGTGTTCACAAATCCCTCCTTCGGTGTTAGAGCGAGGTGGGGGAAAAGAGAGAATGCAACGAGGAAGGAGGAGACCTCATCCTGCCACCTGCATCATCCCGTGGCAGCCGGGGTCTGGAAACTCAACTCCAACACGTGGGTGACTCCATTCACCGCTCTGAGGCTCAGTTTCCGTATCTTTTAAAGTCGGTATAATGATGAAGTCTCCCTCTTAGGTGAGATGCTGCTGGGTTAGTTTCTATGTGTGGCCTTGGGAAAGTGCGTAGTAGTCAGGGTAATATCGTAATAAGCCACTCCGGCTTCACTGACTGCATAGACATGTCCTAGCACTGGATCAAAACTGTCTTCTCTCCAGGCTCCACTTGTAGATTGGTCCTTCTGCTCACGAGGGGTGCAAAACTCCTTATTTTTCTTTCATACCTTTTTTGTTGCTGTGAGCCTCTGGCTCACTTCCTCTCCTGGGCTGCCCTGCTTTGCCCCAGAGCTTCCTGGCCCCGGCTTGTCTGGGCACTTGTGTCCCAGGCCACGTCAGTCAAATCCTGGTTCCTTATCACACAGACATTCCCCAAGCCTACATTTGCATCCCGTGCCCCAGACCGGCTGTTGGCTGCGTTTCAGATGATTTTTTTTATTATGATTACTACAATAAAAAAAAGATATAATGAAAATATATCTGAATTTATGAATTAATGAAGGAGAGATGTACCAGGGTCAAGCACTGAACTCGTGTTTCTGCAAGAAAGTAACTCAGCAATCCCTGTTTATGGCTGTAGGTAAGAGGCAGGCTGTAGCTCAGTGTCAGTGATGGTAAATTCTCAACCAGGAATGAATTTTCATGTTCACTCGACATTTGTCTGGTCAGAGGACCAGAGATCTTAAGGTTCTCCCCCCATTCGGGTTGCTCTTCTTCCCTCTGCCAGTCGGAATGAACTACACCCACATCACTAAGAACAAAATACATCAAAGTGCCCCAACGGGTGGGGGCTCCTATTCACTTCTCATGGGAGTGTAAATTCCTTCCCCTTTGCAGAGAGTAATTTGGGCTGGCAGTTGACATTGTCCCCAACAATGTCCAGGCTCCTTTCTGCTGCTGCAGAAAACCTTACCTAAGCCAATCCTCTGAAAGGGAGCAATGATGACTGACCCCACAATATTCATCGGGTTTGAAGTTCAAATGTTAAGAAGTAAAAACGAGGTTGCTGATTAAGGCAGTGTTCTGGTGATCTCTGTGTGTGGGTTTTAAAAAGAATCCTGTAACTTAAGTGACTTAAAATGGCCACAATTCTTTATTTTGCTAATGCACAGGCCATGTGGGTGGGGTTGCATGGGGATGCCTCCCTCTCTGCCCCGTAGGGCTGGGTCTCGGCTGGTGGACACAGAAAGCTAAGGGCTGAGCAGTGGGGAGCTGTGGTCTTTGACATGGCATCCTCAATATGGCAACCCCAGGGTAGGCTGGCTTCTTCAGTAGTGGTTCAAGGCTCCGAAAGCGAATGTTCAAGAGACAGAAAGTAGAACCCCTAGTTTCTTAAGATTTTTGGGCCAGGAATGAGTCCCAGCATTACTTCTGTCTTCATCTACTGATCAGAATCACAAGGACAACATACCTCGATTCAGGGCATGGGGCCACTGACCTCAGCCCTTGATGAAAGGCATATCTAAGGATTTGGGGCGATCTTTAATCCCCCGAGATCCGTTTTGCTGTAGCCACATGATGCCACGTTATGGCGTCACTAAAAATAAGGCTGATGAAGAAAGTTGAAAGGCATAGTGGAAGGTTAAAAAAAAAAAAAAGAAAAACCTAAGACAAAACTTTTCTAGACAACTGGATCCAAACACCAAAATGCCATCTCTGGTTGCTGAGGAAGCTTCGTTGTTATCTTTACCTTTTTTTTCTGTTTTCTAAGATTTTCAGAGGCCCACGGACTTGTGGGGTCTGGCTCTCACCATGATTTTCAGTTAAGAAAGTCTGTGTTCAGGGGCGCCTGGCTGGCTCAGTCGTTAAGCATCTGCCCTTGGCTCAGGTCGTGATCCCAGGGTCCTGGGATCGAGTCCCACGTCGGGCTCCCTGCTCCGCGGGAAGCCTGCTTCTCCCTCTCCCACTCCCCCTGCTTGGGTTCCCTCTCTCGCTGTGGCTCCCTCTGTCAAATAAATAAATAAAATCTTAAAAAAAAAAAAAAAAGGAAAGAAAGTCTGTGTTCAAATCAGCTTTCTCCACCTTCTATGAGGAATTCTGACCACCCACAACACCGGTTGGCTGGTGGGTTACTGACAGCCCCTTTGGGGGCAGTGTAGATTTCCCAGCTGGCCATGGCCCCCACCCGACCTGCCTCCTGCATTTATGGTACCTGTCTGCCCCCAGCCCTGGGGGGGTGCATTTGAGTTTGAAATCGCAAAACCACATTTATAACTGAAAACCAGCAATAACAGCCTCATAAGACAAAACTAAGGCAAAGCACATTGGGATGATTTGTCTGGGAAGAGTAGAAAGGCACCTTGGATGCAAAACAGCCATGATTTCCTTGCACCTTGTGCAGACTGGTCCTGATCCAGTCTCCTGCTCCCACTAGCATCGCTAGCTAATTGTGCCACAGACACAATATTTAAGTATTTAATACTGTTTTAAGTTGATTTTAACTTTTTTTTTTAATTAGAGAGACAGAGAGAGCATGAGCGGGGTGAGGCAGAGGGAGAGAGAGAATCTCAAGCAGGCTCCACGTGCAGTACAGAGCCCGACACAATCAGGACCTGAGCCGAAACCAAGAGTCCAACGCTCAACCGACTGCACCACCCAGGCACCCCTCAAGCTGATTTTAAATGGAATTCTCTTTTAACTCAGCTTTGTCCTGTGCCATTGCATCTGAGAAATCATGGGGTTTGGCACATGCAAGCACGTGTGCACACACGCACACACACTCACGCCACAGTGTGCTGGAGAGGGGCACAAGGCTCAGGAGAGCCACTGTTCAATTTTCAGCAATCCTCTGAACCGGCTGCTACACACAGGCAGGGTGAAAAAGTAAATGAGCTTGCAACTGAATTATTTTAGAGACAAAGGTAATAAATACTCAGAACTCATCCTTTCCTCATTATTATGCTACATTTTATTACTGTCTCGGAGGTGATTTTCACCTGTTGTATCTGCGTGATGGAAATACTTTATAATAATACGCTATGGTACATTTCTTCCCAACTCTGTGTTTAGGGACATATCGGCAGCTTGAAGTCAACCTTGGGAGCGGTCTTTACACCACGGACATTGGCAAATGCTCCAGCTCAGGGCTCTTCTTCCCCTGGAGAGCGGATTATTAAACATCTACCAGCATACCACATCTTTGGGTAATTATTAAATACACGCTATGCATGTAAGATAATATGTATTTCCCCTAATACATACTAAAACAGACTTAGCTGCAAATTTTAAAAAATATATATACATACATGTACATATATGTATATACCTCGGCTCAGGTCATGATCTTAAGGTCTGGGATCGAGCCCCACATTGGGCTTTCTGCTCAGCGGTAAGCCTGCTTCTCCCTCTCCCTCTGCTGCTCCCCCTGCTTGTGCTCTCTCTCTCTCAAATAAATAAAATCTTTAAAATAAAGATATGTGTGTGTGTGTGTGTGTGTGTGTGTGTGTGTGTGTGTGTGTGTAGATCTGTGTATACATACTCATACACTCTCTAAAAGATCGTGGGTTCTATCAGAGAGGACGTGCAGTATTAACACCCACCTGCCTGATATTCACTAGGGAAACAGACCCAGAGAGGTGAGTTTGCTAAGACCACACAGTGAGATCAAGGCCAACCCAGCTTCTGCCCCCATCCCCAGCCCCGCCACCTTCTGCTTTTCCCTCTGTCCAACGCTGCCTCCCTCCGTGGACCCAAGTCACATCCCTGAAGCACACTGTTCAGAAACACCTAGAACAAGAGGGAGCAGCCAGAATGAGGGCGGAAGGGAGGGTGCTGGGGGGCTGAAAGGGTCATTAGAAATTCACACAATTAATTACACAATGCTGGGGACAGAGCCCTCTGGATAACCCATTGATAAGGATGGCAGGGGGCCTATTCCCCCTGGGGCCCCTGTGGGTTACCGCAGGCAAAGCTCAATGGTCCACCTCCCCATCAATACCCACCCCAAAACTGCTTAAATATTTGATGCAAAATTAAAGCCCGTTTCCAACTTTTATGAGCAGTGTAGCAGTGTCTGCGGCTGCCGCTGGGCGCCCACCACCCCCACCATTTCCCAAGGAGCCCCCCACCCTCGGCCTGGGCAGCCTCGTCCTCCATCAAGCCGAGTGCATTAGGACAATTAGCACCAGCCCACTGGCGCCAATTAGCAACCAATAGTGTCTATATTATGGAGAGGGGGCGGCGGGGGCGCCTGTGTCTCCAGCCGGCCTTCACACTCAATTACATTAAGTGGAGGCTCCGAGCTGCGGTCGGTCGGGGGGACGGTTGCTGGAGTAATTGTGTCTTCTCCGGGCTGCAGGTGATCTTCTCCCTGGCTCCCTGATCCAGGCCCGACTCCTCTCCTTGTCCACTTACATCAATACACACTCCTTCAAAAGGCCGGAGTGAGGGAGGCACGGGGTGGAGGCTGCTGAGCTCCAGAGAAGCAGGAGAAACTCATGGAGCTAAATCACGATATGGATCATTCATTCATTCATTCCCTCAATTCGACAAATATTCGCAGAGGGTCTATTGTGTCCCTGGCATGCTTCCGTAGCCAGGATTGGCTGCATAACTGGCATGGCTCGGTGCAAAATGCAAACATGAGACTCGTTATTCAAAAATGATTAAGAATTTCATGGGGCGCCTGGGTGGCTCAGTCGGTTAACCGTCTGCCTTCAGCTCAGGTCATGATCTCAGGGTCCTGGGGTCGAGCCCCATGTCGGGCTCCCTGCTCCGCGGGGAGCCTGCTTCTCCCTCTTCCCCTGCCCCTCCCCCCCGACTCGTGCTCTCTCTGTCTCTCTTTCTCAAATAAATAAAATAAAATAAAAAACCAAAAATGATTAAGAACTTCAAAATGACGGCCACAGAGCATTAAGCCAAGTGCAGGGTCCTTCTGAGCAGGAGACCTTCCGAGCACAGAGACCCTAGGCAACCACACAGCTGTGCATCTGTGAAGTGAACCTATCTGGGATTTGGGATACAGGAGTGAACCAACCTGAACAAAAATGTCAGCCTTCAGGGACCTCACATTTTAATGGAAGGAGACAGTCAATAAGTAGTAAACAAAAAGGATTAGTAAATTAGCTAGTTCATGAGTAAACAGTCAGTGGAGGAGGAAAGGAAAAGGAAAATAGAGCATGGTAAAGAGGCGTTGGCGGGGCCGAAAGGAGGGATCGAGGGACAAAAGTAAATGAGCCTCGGAAGAGGTCTCATTGAGACAGTGAGATTCAAGCGGAGGTTTGGAGGAGGTGTGGGAATGAGCCCTGTGGGTATCTGGGAAAAGAGCTTTCCAGGGAACAGCCAGGGCAAAGGCTCTGTGGCAGAGGTGTTTTTGTCACGTTCAAAGAGTGGCAAAGAAGTCAGTGTGGCTGGAGCAAAGGAAAGGGAGATGGTACGAGGTGGATTATGCAGGGCCTTATTGGCCATTATGAGGACCTTGGCTTTTACTCTGAGCCACACGAAAGGGCTATCAACAGAGGAGTGAATACACTGAAAGGATCCCTCAGAAAGCTGTGTTGGGACCAGACAGTAGGGAGGAAAACAGGAAGAGAGAGACGCAGGAAGAGTCTAACCCAGCGGTTGGCAAATGTTCTCAGGAGAGGGCCAGCTACCAAACACTTCAGCCTCTGCGGGCCATGTGGTCCCTGCCACAGCTGCTCAGCTTGCCCCCTACGGCACAAGACCCGCCACAGTCGCTACTGGACAAATGGGCGTGACTGTGTGCCAATAAAACTTTATGGACACTGAAATTTGAATTTGGTATAATTGTCATGTGTCATGAACTATTATTTTTCTTTTGCTTTCTTCCCCAACCATTGAATAATGTAAAAACCAATCTTAGTACACACACACACACACACAACAAAACCACAAAAAACAAACTAATCAAAACAAAACAAAACAAAACAAAAGGCAGCAAGCCAGATTTCACCAGGGGCTAATGTTTTTCGACCCCGGTTTTGGTTCTGGATATATATATATATTTTTTAAAGATCTTATTTATTTATTTGCCGGAGAAAAAGAGAGCATAAGCAGGGGGAGAGGGAGAAGCAGGCTCCCCACTGAGCAGGGAGCCCCTTGCGGGGCTTGATCCCGGGGATCGTGACCTGCGCCGAAGGATGATGCTTCACCGACTGAGCCACCCAGGCATCCTGGTTCTGGATATATTTTTAAGGTAAAGCTGATAGGATTTCTTACAGTTCAACTGTGTGAGACATGAGAGGGCGAGAGAAGCTAAAGAGGACTCCAGGGGCAGCCAGAGGACAGATATGAGACCCCCTAAGTGGAGAACACAGCAGGAGGTGACAGTGTGAGGGAGAGGCTGGAGAGGGTGGTAACAATCATAAGAGCTCTTTATTAGTTATTTACCTGGGTGTTCCGTATGTCCTCAGCTCTTTATGAACATGGTTTCACTTAGTCCTTGCAGAAATGTATTCAGTGAGTTCGACTCCATTCATGCCTCAACCCATTTCACAGATGTGGTAACAGAGTCTGAAAGGAGTAAAGTATTTCTCTAAGATCACCAGCTGGGAAGTGACAGACATAGGCCTTTCCCACTCCAGAGCCTATGTTCTGTAGTATTATGTGACTCATCTCACGCTGATATGGGAATCTTAGCTGAAGCCAGAAACTTTAAAATACAAAGTAGAAGCCTTTCCAGGTGCACATTTGAGGTTTCACTTTAGTTTCACTATTGGCTTAGGGGTGTGTGTTTTGACAAGTCCCTCCCCTCTCTGTACCTCAGTTTCCCCTACCCCTGCCACGCAGCGCCAGGACAGGAGCCTTTCCCAGGTTCCTCCCTGATCTCACATTTGCTGACACCGTGATCCCTCAGCTTGTGAGCAAAGCAACCTGGGCAGGGACAGTGCAACACCCTTAGGAAAGAGTTAATTCTCTGTGAAATTACTGGGGATTATTTACGTCTTTACACAGCGCTTGATATCTTTAAGTGCTTCCTGATCGCTTAGACGCTAATCCCAGGTGGAGGCCGGGGGCCTCCTAGAAAGCCCTTGTCCAGTGGAGGCTGGAATCCAAAGGAACTGGCAGATCTGGGGCAGGGGTGGGCGTCTGCTAGAAGCTCAGTCCTCCCCCTGCCCACTTCCAGCGGACTCTCCAAACCCATGCCCCCAAGAACTGCCACTGGGTCACCCTGTGCAGGCCTCCGGTCTCAGGAGGAACCGGGCATGTGCCAACCCCCCTGTGTGCCCCTGGCCAGGTGGAAGGATGGGTGAGTACCAGCAAAACAGGGCCCGCCGCCCTTGGGGAGCACGCAGTCTGGCTGGGGGAGAGGTGACTTACATGCAAGCTTGGAATCGGCACCTGGGAGCTCCTCAGCGATGGCCCGAGGCAAAAGGTAGTCTTTTTGACTAGACTGACTAGTCATGGAGTCATTCAGCATGTGATGCCCACTCTGTGCCAGGCACTGGGGGTAACGTGGTGACCAGATGCAAGATTTCCATCCACCTGAAACATTCCACCTGGTAAAGTCTGTGAAGTGGGCACGGGTGCCATGGGTGAGGGACACTTGGAGGTGTCTTCCTAGGGAGAAGACTTGAGCTTGGCCTCGAAGAAGGAGCCCTTCATGTGTCCACTTGTACTGAGTTCCTTTGATGTGCCAGGCGCTATTCCAGGTGCTCGGCTTGACCACGGAGTCACAGCTCAACGGCCATGAACCCTAGTGGGAAAGACATATATTCATCCTTGGCCTCCCCCAAAAGAAACTGAAAGCCACACACTGAAAAGTGACGCATCTAGAATTTGTCAATAAGGCCTCCATGTTCCTGGGCCAGCTTTCATGCGTCGAGGGCAGGATAGCCAGCAACAACAGCTGGGGAGGTAGCATGGTCTGTAGAAACGGGGTGTCCACACCTCAATGTTCTAGAGTCTCCTGGTGCCTGTGGGCAAGCCTCTACCCTCCCAAGCTTCAGTGTCTTCATCTGTTAAATGGAGGGGAGAACTCTTCCCTTCTGGGTCATTTGGAGAAAAGACTGAAGGAAGGTGACAATTTTAACAGTAGTCATTGTGACATTTGCTGAGCAGCTACTAGAGCCGGATACCCTGCTAACCTTCACATGAACTCCATCATTGACCCCTGCCAGCCGCCTTTCCAGGGGAACTTGCATCAGCCCTATTTTACAGATAAAGAGACGGAGGCTCTGCAGGGTAAGCGATTTTCCCAAGTCCCTCACTCAGCCAGCAAGGACTGCCGCCAGCATCCTGGAACCAGCAACCAGAACCCGTCCAGCCTGAGGGAGGAAACACCGCAAAAAAGACTCAAGTGTTTAAAAAGTCCTTTTGGATAAACTACTCATGATCTGGATATACAGCCTTCATCCTGACAAAAGTCACTGTTCATCATCTGCTTTTGCTCCGACTGTTAAGTGTGGACTTTTGGGGAAGTCGTTCAAAACTGCTCTTGGCTTCTCAATTCATCAGGAACAGAGAGAAGGCAGCTTCCAGCCAGGACATTTTTTCTCTTCATTGGCTGTGTTAGCTCTGGTCCTCCAAGATGCAGGTACCAAGAAGAGAGCAATTGCACCAGGAATTTCTCTTTATTTTAGGGGAAAGGACTGTGAGAGAAAAATCAGGAGGGAGCACGAGAGGCTGAGAGCCGGTCAGATGGAAATCAAGTCTGACGCTGCGTTGGAGGCGAGGAGGGAAGCCTGGGTAGGCGGGTAGGTAGACTCACGAGCAGTCTGTGGAAGGTTCCACGAGGCTCATGGGTTTCTTGAGCCAGAGTGGGCTCCTAGACAGTCCTGGGTCTCCCAGAAATGGGCCTGCCTTAGTATCTCTGCAGCACACACTCAGGGGCTGGGGGCGGCCCATGGGAAGCGTGGCCTCCTGCAGGTGTGACGGCGGCCGGTGGGCGTTGGTGGTGGGAGCTCTGCAAGGTGCATTCCTCCGACCACGCACCTGCCGGAGCCCTGGGAATGCCAACGGGTTTGAACACTCACAGGAATGCAAGGAGCCTGCGGTCTGGGGATGGGAGAACGGTCCTCTCCCCCAGGGCCCGATCACAACGGGATCACACCTCTGGGCGGCTTCCTGCTACAGACACACCTTTCCTTTCCTCTAGCTGCATTCCTAAAATGAATGAAACCTTGGCTTATGAAAGTTTCTTCACACTAGCCAGGTAGGCACCCGGTGAAGCCATGCTTGGTCCCTTCTGACCATTTATCAGACAGCGGCTTTCCAAACCTCCCGCCTCAGAAATCATGCCACGAGTGAGCTGCTCCCAGCCTACCTCCATGCCTCAGTCTTCCCTCGTGAGAAATGGAGCATCGCAACCAGAAACGCAGGGGTATGGGTGCTTGAGGGAAAATGTCAGCATATAACTGCCTCCCTTTCTACCCCTGCCCCCAACCGGGAATTCTGGGTCCTCCTGTACATTTCTTCCTTAGAATGCATCCCGTTTGCAGATGGTGAATTATCTGTGCAATTGCTTGTTGAAGAATCAAATGGCAAAGGTTGGGCCTCCCATGTCCTCCTGCCTGAGGCGATGCACCAGTGGTGTCATTTCATCCCTCTGTGCCTCAGTTTCTTCACTAGTCAAAGGAAGCTAATGAAGTATCAGCTTCATAAGGCAGCACTGAGTCAGCTGGGTTCACAGGAAGGGCGGAGAACAGAGAACACTGTAAGATACAAGGTAAATAACCAGTAGCCCTTCGCTGTTACAAATTCCCCAGGAAGAGATGAAGATCCCAGATTCGGAAAGACTGAGTAAATAGTGTGAAGTCAAACAGGCAGAGGGAGTGATAAAAGCAGGGTAGGAATTTCAGGCTGGAGCCCATGCAGGCTTGGCCTCCTTGAACTCGGGGCCCCGGTAGATCCTGGGGACGTGGGTGCTACGCTGCTGATCCCCACTGTACTCCCTTCCACCCAGAGCCTCTCCATTCTCGAACTGTAAAATCGGATCTCAGAGCCCTGGGCTCACCAGGAAAAGGGCAAGCGGATGAGACACCTCCTCCTCCCCAGGACACAGCCTCGGATGGCTGTCCCTTGGCCCAGCCCAGGCTGGGCAACTCTCCAGCACCTTCCCCAGCTGGAGCCCCAGACGCCTGGGGCTCATCCTGAATCCCATCTTCCTGCTCAGTCTGGGTTGTATACTCAGTCATGCCGCCTGTATATCTTCTCTGTACCCACAGGCTTCGTTCAGCACGACCCTGAGATGTATTTCTAACTCCCCACAGCCCCGGGGAGCTCTACCATTGTCCCTTTTACACATGACAAAACTGTAACTATAGAACAAGCTAAACTGATCATATATCCAAACCCATATTTTTCCAGCTAAGAGCGTTATCATTATAATAATCCTAAAATGAAGGGGGAAGAGGAGCCCTGTTTTTATTCATGCTCATTAGGTGCCAGGCACTGTTGTAGATGCTCCAGAGGCATGGTCTCATTTGAATTTCAGAGCGAGCAATGCAGAGGAGAAAACTGATGCTCAGAGAAGTCAAGTAACTTGGCCAAGGTCACAGTTGTTTCCACTTCTGGACAAGTGGCCAGGCTTTCATCCCCAAGGGCCTCCTACAAAAGGCTGTTGGACCAAGATGCCCCCGTTGGACAAGGTCTTGGCTAAACATCCATCCCCAAGGGCCTGGGAGAAGGAGCTGGTGGGCAGAGATGCCCCAATTCAATCCGGTTGAACTTCCATCTTGCCTTTGCAAGGACTCAAGGCTCAAGGGCAAAACAGTGGCTAACTCTGCAAGCCGGGGCAAGAACAAAAGAGAACTAATTAAGATTGAAAGCAAGACAGAGACCCCGAGCACTGCCTTCTTTTACTTCAGAGACACCCGATAGCCCTATATCTCCCTTGTTCCTTTGCAGACATCCCCCATGGCATCTCCAAGAGACCTGGATGCACCAATGTAAGACTTTCTTGTCCAAGTTAAAGAAGGACCCACCCTGAAGAGGAGCTCATTTAATAAGAATGAGGAAACGCACGTATTAAAATCAAATGTCATCCAATGCTCATATCCTTGGGGACTAATGTCCGATGATCTTAATTGCTCCAGGATCCACATTAGTTTTTGTGGGCATCAGGAAGACATGTAATCCTAGCAAACTGCTGCAATGATCACATGGACTATGGGCTTCTTTAGTCACCAAATGGCTCATTCATTCATCCTTAAGACAATTTCCAATTCCTTCCTTTTTTTTTTTAAGAGAGAGAGAGCAAGCAGGGATTTGGGGGTGGGGTGGAGGAGCAGAGGGAGAGGGAGAGAGAATCTTAAGCAGGCTCCACACCCAGTGCAGAGCCCAACATGGGGCTCAATCTCACGACCCTGAGATCATGGCCTGAGCTGAAATCAAGAATTGGATACTTAATTGACTGAGTCACCCAGGCGCCCCTCAATTCCTTCCTTTTTTCATTCATTCTCAAGATTTATTCCCAACCCCCCATTCCATTGGACTTATGTACAGTTATAATTTTGTAATAACAAAAAAGATAATACTTTATTCCTCAGTCTTCCCTCAGAATGGAGGCCACAGGGCTCCATTCTGGCCAATGGGATTTAAACAAGTATCTGCTAAAAAGAGTTCCTTTCCTGATGAAAATAAGGATGGGTGTGGCTAGTTAAGACCTTTTTGTCCCTTTACTCCCCTTTTAGCCTGGGAAGCAGATGTAATGCCTGGAGGCACAGCAGCTATCTTGTGACCATGAGGCATTAAGCACAGATGACCCTAAGAATGTCACAGAGGGATACCTGAGCTGCTGAACTGATTCCAAAACCGTGTCCTTCCGGACTTCTTGTTATGTAAGGAAAATAAACCACTGTTTATTGAAGTTATGTAAGAGTTGAGTTTTCTCTTACTTATAGCCAAATGTACTCCTAATGTAAGTGCTTACTGAGCAAGACAGGAACAGTCAGTCTTTACCCCTCCTGATCTAGTGAGATGAGAGGAGAAATAAAATAAAAGATTAACAGTAAAAGTAAGTGCCATGCACCGATGGTTCTGCTGTCACCATCCAGAGAAACAGAGACAAGGATATTTTGTGCCAAACCTGTTCCAAAGGTTCTTCTCATTTCCTTATCCAAAAGTCTTTGACTATAACAGAGCTCCCTGCAGCTGAAGCCACACACTGTCCCTGCTCTTGTGTGCACAGCCTGCTTCCCTCCTACAGGGACAAATTCCAGAGTTCAGACCACATGCAAGGAAAGTCTTTCTAGATTATTACCCATCCAGGTTGGCTCAGGCTCTTGTTGCCTAAATCTACTTCGTACACTTCTCTTGTCAGGTCCCACCCTGGTCATATTATTTTCCTCCTCTCTAATCAAATGCCGAAGCAATTTTTCCCATCTCTACTGGCCCATGAGGACAAGACTTCTTTTGTTC
Source organism: Callorhinus ursinus (assembly GCF_003265705.2). Lineage (NCBI taxonomy): Eukaryota > Metazoa > Chordata > Mammalia > Carnivora > Otariidae > Callorhinus > Callorhinus ursinus. Next base: position 6,187,119 of record NW_027397103.1, on the reverse strand, counting down.
TGAACCCCAGGTCGGTCCCTGGGTTCCAACATGTGACGACCCTTCTTAAAGTCTCAGGTAGGAGGGGGTGCAGAGCAAGATGGCGGAGGAGTAGGAGACCTGGATTTCGTCTGGTCTCAGGAATTCAGCTGAATAGGGATCAAACCATTCTGAACACCTACGAACTCAACAGGAGATCGAAGAGGAGAGTAGCAACAACTCTCTGAACAGAAAAGCGACCACTTTCTGGAAGGTAGGACGTGCGGAGAAGTGAATCCGAGGCGATATTCGGGAGGATAGACGGCGGGGGAGGGGGCCTCCGCCGGCCGCTTCTGGCCAAGTGCTAGAGCCGCGGAGCACAAAATCGGAACTTTTAGAAGTTGGCTCCGCGGAGGGACGTCGCTGCAGTGGCTAAGCGGGGGGTGGAACCCTCGCGGGACAGTGTGGTCTCAGGACCCTCGGGGTCACAGAAAGACCAGGGGGTGCCTGAGTGCGCCAGAGCTCCCAGGGATCGGAGCGGGGAAGCCGGCTGCAGAGACGGAGCCGAGGCGCAGGCTCTCAGCTCGGGGTGGCCATAAACTGTGACCCGCGGCCCAGTCGGGGCACGGCTCCTCCAGCAGGGACCCAACAGGCGGCAGATCCGGGGAGACTCCCCTTCCTCCCCCGGGAGGAGCGGCGCAGGAGCGCACCGCGGGGATCTGCTGGGTTTGGAGACTCCACACGGGGTTGGGTGCCAGAGATAGAAACGCTCGGTCACAGGCCGGGTGAGCACGGGGTGCGGCCGGAGACCGGGGACACGGGAGTGACTGCTTTTCTCTGGGGGCGCACTGAGGAGCGGGGCCCCGAGTTCTCGGCTCCTCCGGGTGGAGATTGGGAGGCCACCATTTCTGCCCTGGTCCTCCAAGGCTGTACCGAGAGCTTGCAGGGAAGAAAAGCTCCTGAGAGTAAACCCGAGCAGCTTCCTTAGCCTGGACTCACAAGGGCGGGGCAATTCCGCCTCCGGCAAAGACATTTGGGAACCACGGCAACAGGCCCCTCCCCCAGAAGATCAGCACGAACGGCCAGCAAGCCAAGACCAAGTTTACCGATCAAGGGGAACGGGAGAACTCCAGCGCTAGGGGAATACTGCACATAGAATTCATGGCTTTTTTTTTTTTTACCATGATTCATTAGTTTTT
>NW_027397103.1:6129445-6185862 GCF_003265705.2 Callorhinus ursinus | reverse complement strand
AACTTCTTATCGTATCAATTCCTTTTATAAAATCTTTTATAATTTTCATCTTTACAGTCATCTTCCATCCCTTCATTGTATCAACCTTTATTTTGTATATATAAGTCTTTCTTCCTTTAAAATTTTAGGAGGCACTTTTTTCTGACAGACCAAAATATGCCCCAAATCTAGTGTGTGGCACTGATCTATGCACTAGCCTGATCATATTTGATCATATTCAGTTTTCTTTGTATTGTTCTGTTTTTGTTTTTATCTTTTTCTTTTTGTTTTTTTTCCTCTTTCTTTTTTCTTTCTTTCCCTTTCTTTTCCCCTGGTTTCAGGTCTTTTCTGATTGGTATACAGTATATTTGCTGGGGACGTTGGTAACCTGTTAGCATTCTGTTCTCTCATTCATCTGTTCTCCCCTGGACAAAATGACAAGATGAAAAAAATCACCTCAGCAGAAAGAACAAGAGATAGTACCGTCTGCCAGGGACCTACTCAATACGGACATGAGTACGATGTCGGACCTAGAGTTCAGAATCATGACTTTAAAGATACTAGCTGGGCTTGAAAAAAGCATGGAAGTTATTAGAGAAACCCTTTCTGGAGAAATAAAAGAACTAAAATCTAACCAAGTTGAAATCAAAAAGGCTATTTATGAGGTGCAATAAAAAATGGGGGCACTAACTGCTAGGATAAATGAGGCAGAAGACAGAATCAGTGATATAGAAGACCAAATGATGGAAAATAAAGAGGCTGAGAAAAAGAGAGATAAACAACTACAGGATCACGAGGGCAGAATTCGAGAGATAAGTGATACGATAAGACGAAACAACATAAGAATAATTGGGATCCCAGAAGAAGAAGAGAGAGAGGGGCAGAAGGCATATTGGAGCAAATAATAGCAGAGAACTTCCCTAATGTGAGGAAGGAAACAGGCATCAAAATCCAGGAGGCACAGAGAACCCCTCTCAAAATCAATAAAAATAGGTCAACACCCCGACATCTAATAGTAAAACTTAGGAGTCTCAGAGACAAAGAGAAAATCCTGAAAGCAGCTCGGGAGAAGAGATATGTAACCTACAATGGTAGAAACATTAGATTGGCAACAGCCCTATCCACACAGACCTGGCAGGCCAGAAAGGACTGGCATGATATCTTCAGAGCACTAAACGAGAAAAATATGCAGCCAAGAATACTATATCCAGCTAGGCTGTCATTGAAAATAGAAGGAGAGATAAAAAGCTTCCAGGACAAACAAAAACTAAAGGAATTTACAAACACGAAACCAGCCCTACAAGAAATATTGAAAGGGGTCCTCTAAGCAAAGGAAGAGCCTAAAAGCAGCACAGATCAGAAAGGAGCACAGACAATATACAGTAACAGTCACCTTACAGGCAATACGATGGCACTAAATTCATACCTTTCAATAGTTACCCTGAATGTAAATGGGCTCAATGCCCAATCAAAAGACATAGGCTATCAGATTGGATTAAAAAACAAGACCCATCAATATGCTGTCTGCAAGAGACTCATTTTAGACCCAAAGACACCCCCAGATTGAAAGTGAGGGAGAGGAAAATCATTTACCATGCTAATGGACACCAAAAGAAACTTGGGTGACAATCCTCATATCAGACAAATAATATTTTAAACCAAAGACTGTAATAAGAGATGAGGAAGGACACTATATCCTACTTAAAGGGTCTATCCAACAAGAAGGTCTAACAATTGTTAATATCTATGCCCCTAACATGGGAGCAGCCAATTATATAAGGCAATTTATAACGAAAGCAAAGAAACACATTGACAACAATACAATAATAGTGGGGGACTTTAACACCCCCCTGACTGAAATGGACAGATCATCTAACCAAAGATCAACAAGGAAATAAAGACTTTAAATGACACACTGGACCAAATGGACTTCACAGACATATTTAGAACATTCCATCCCAAGCAACGGAATACACATTCTTCTCTAGTGCCCATGGAACATTCTCCAGAACTGATCACATCCTAGGTCACAAATCAGGTCTCAACCGGTACCAAAAGATTGGCATCATTCCCTGCATATTTTCAGACCACAATGCTTTGAAACTAGAGCTCAATCACAAGAGGAAAGTCGGAAAGAACTCAAATACATGGAGGCTAAAAAGCATCCTACTAAGGAATGAATGGGTCAACCAGGAAATTAAAGAAGAATTAAAAAAATTCATGGAAACCAATGAAAATGAAAACACAACTGTTCAAAATCTTTGGGATATAGCAAAGGCAGTCCTGAGAGGAAAGGATATAGCAATACAAGCCTTTCTCAAGAAACAAGAAAGGTCTCAAATATACAACCTAACCCTACACCTAAAGGAGCTGGAGAAAGAACAGCAAATAAAGCCTAAACCCAGCAGGAGAAGAGAAATAATAAAGATCAGAGCAGAAATCAATGAACTAGAAACCAAAAGAACAGTAGAGCAGATCAACGAAACTAGGAGCTGGTTCTTTGAAAGAATTCACAAGATTGATAAACCCCTGGCCAGACTGATCCAAAAGAAAAGAGAAATGACCCAAATCAACAAAGTCATGAATGAAAGAGGAGAGATCACAACCAACACCAAAGAAATACAAACAATTATAAGAACATATTATGAACAACTGTATGCCAGCAAATTAGATAACCTGGAAGAAATGGGTGCATTCCTAGAGACGTATCAACTACCAAATTTGAACCAGGAAGACATAGAAATCCTGAACAGACCTATAGCCACTAAGGAAATTGAAGCAGTCATCAAAAATCTCCCAACAAACTAAAGCCCAGGGCCAGATGACTTCCCAGGGGAATTCTATCAGACATTTAAAGAAGAATTAATACCTATTCTCCTGAAACTGTTCCAAAAAATAGAAATGGAAGGAAAACTTCCAAACTCATTTTATGAGGCCACCATTACCTTGATCCCAAAACCAGACAAAGACCCCATCAAAAAGGAGAACTACAGACCAATATCCTTGATGAACATGGATGCAAAAATTCTCATCAAAATACTAGCCAATAGGATCCAACAGTACATTAAAAGGATTATTCACCATGACCAAGCGGGATTTACCCCTGGGCTGCAAGGCTGGTTCAACATCCGCAAATCAATCAACGTGATACAATACATTAACAAAAGAAAGAACAAGAATCATAGGATCCTCTCAATAGATGCAGAAAAAGCATTTGACAAAGTACAACATCCTTTCTTGATCAAAACTCTTCAGAGTATAGGGATAGAGGGTACATACCTCGATATCATAAAAGCCATCTATGAAAAACCTACAGCCAATATCATTCTCAATGGGGAAAAGCTGAGAGCTTTTCCCCTAAGGTCAGGAACATGGCAGGGATGTCCACTCTCACCACTGCTATTCAACACAGTATTAGAAGTCCTAGCCACAGCAATCAGTCCACAAAAAGAAATCAAAAGCATCCAAATCAGCAAAGAGGAAGTCAAACTCTCACTCTTTGCAGATGATATGATACTGTATGTGGAAAACCCAAAAGACTCCACCCCAAAACTGCTAGAACTCATACAGGAATTCAGTAAAGTAGCAGGATATAAAATCAATGCACAGAAATCAGTGGCATTCCTATACACCAACAACAAGACAGAAGAGAGAGAAATTAAGGAGTGGATCCCATTTACAATTGCACCCAAAACCATAAGATACCTAGGAATAAATCTAACCAAAGAGGCAAAGGATCTGTACTCCGAAAACTATAAAATACTCATGAAAGAAATTGAAGAAGACACAAAGAAATGGAAAAACGTTCCATACTCATGGATCGGGAGAACCAACATTGTGAAGATGTCAATGCTACCTAGAGCAATCTACACATTCAATGCAATCCCCATCAAAATACCATCCACCTTTTTCAAAGAAATGGAACAAATAATCCTAAAATTTGTATGGAACCAGAAGAGACTCTGAATAGCCAGAGGAATGCTGAAAAAGAAAAGCAAAGCTGGCAGCATCACAATTCCGGACTTCCAGCTCTATTACAAAGCTGTCATCATCAAGACAGTATGGTAATGGCACAAAAACAGACCCATAGATCAGTGGAACAGAATCGAGAGCCCAGAAATGGACCCTCAACTCTATGGTCAACTCATCTTTGACAAAGCAGGAAAGAATGTCCAATGGCAAAAAGACAGTCCCTTCAACAAATGGTATTGGGAAAATTGGACAGCCACATGCAGAAGAATGAAACTGGACCATTTCCTTACACCACACACAAAAATAGACTCCAAATGGTTGAAAGACCTAAACGTGAGACAGGAGTCCATCCAAATCCTAAAGGAGAACACAGGCAGCAACCTCTTCGACCTCAGCCGCAGCAACTTCTTCCTAGAAACATCGCCAAAGGCAAGGGAAACCAGGGCAAAAATGAACTATTAGGATTTCATCAAGATAAAAAGCTTTTGCCCAGCAAAAGAAACAGTCCACAAAACCAAAAGACAACCGACAGAATGGGAGAAAATATTTGCAAATGACATATCAGATAAAGGGCTAGTATCCAAAATCTATAAAGAACTTATCAAACTCAACACCCAAAGGACAAATAATCCAATCAAGAAATGGGCAGAAGACATGAACAGACATTTTTCCAAAGAAGACATCCAAATGGCCAACAGACACATGAAAAAGTGCTCAACATCGTTCGGCATCAGGGAAATCCAAATCAAAACCTCAAGGAGATACCACCTCACGCCAGTCAGAATGGCTAAAATTAACAAGTCAGGAAATGACAGATGTTGGCGGGGATGCGGAGAAAGAGGAACCCTCCTACACTGTTGGTGGGAATGCAAGCTGGTGCAACCACTCTGGAAAACAGTATGGAAGTTCCTCAAACAGTTGAAAATAGAGCTACCATACGATCCAGCAATTGCACTACTGCGTATTTACCACAAAGATACAAATGTAGGGATCCTAAGGGGTACATGCACCCCAATATTTATAGTAGCAATGTCCACAATAGCCAAACTGTGGAAAGAGCCAAGATGTCCATCGACAGATGAATGGATAATGAAGATGTGGTATACACACACACACACACACACACACACACACACACACACACACACACACACACAATGGAATATTATGCAGCCATCAAAAGGAATGAGATCTTGCCATGTGCAACGATGTGGATGGAACTGGAGGGTGTTATGCTGAGTGAAATAAGTCAATCAGAGAAAGACATGTATCATATGACCTCACTGATATGAGGAATTCTAATCTCAGGAAACAAACTGAGGGTTGCTGGAGTGGTGGGGGGGGGAGGGATGGCGTTGCTCGGTGATAGACATTGGGGAGGGTATGTGCTATGGTGAGTGCTGTGAATTGTGCAAGCCTGTTGAATCACAGATCTGTACTTCTGAAACAAATAATGCAACATATGTTAAGAAAAAAGAAAAAGAAGAAGATAGCAGGAGGGGAAGAATAAAGGGGAGTAAGTCAGAGGGGGAGACGAACCATGAGAGACGATGGACTCTGAGAAACAAACTGAGGGTTCTAGAGGGGAGGGGGTGGGGGGATGGGTTACCCTGGTGATGGGTATTAAGGAGGGCACGTTCTGCGTAGAGCACTGGGTGTTAGGCACAAACAATGAATCATGGAACCCTACATCAAAAACTAATGATGTAATGTATGGTGATTAACATAACAATAAAAAATTAAAAAAAAAGAATGATGCTGGGGCGTGCATGGACTCGAGGAAAAAGTCTTGTGATCGATTAGTGATGTCTGCCACGGATTAGGCAATGGGGGAATCACAGTAGGCATGCCACACCTTTGCCATTCCTATTATATACAAAAAGGACATGGCCACAGGAGGAAGGCTCCAGAAAAAAAAAGTCAAAGAGAAGTGTAATTTGTTTCCCTGGAAACCACCAGATCTCTTAGAACCTGTGCATGAGAAACAGAACAGCAGCTACTGACTTCAGCTCAACCCCAGAGAGTTCATAAACTGCTCAACTCATGCAGAGTACAGTTTTCTTCTGAGAAGGACAGTTTCTTCTGCATAAAGGTCTCATTATTGTGATCTCTGATCCTGCTACCTGGCCACAATTGATCTGTTAAAACAGGGTTGGAAACTATTAGCTATAGGCACTTGGTTTTGTAAATAAAGCTTTATTGAAACACAACATTTGCTCATTTGTTGATGTGGTATCTGTGAAGGCTTTTGCCTTCCAATGACAGAGTCAGATCAGCGTGACAGACACTGCACAGCCAGCCCACAAAGCCTAAAATATTTACTATCTTGCCCTTTGCAGAAAGTTTGCTAACCACTGAATTTAAGAATTGCCATTTGAGCTAAAAGCCATTCAGAAAAGGCTGTTCATAATAGAAGTCAGCCATCTATCAGTTGTCTTCAGGACAATCTGTCCTATAAAGGCACACCATATTGGTTGGCAACAAATTATCCCAACTGGATTCCCTCTCTCTCTCTCTCTCTCCCCTCCTCTTGGCATGAATCCGAGATGCAGAGGAAATAGCTAGAATGCTTGCTGGACCAGAATGGAAATGAACTATTGGTCCCGTTCTCCAGGAGACTTGCTCCGTTTCCTGGTCTTAGAAGCATTGGGGTACAAGTGTGTCTATGGCTTCTTATGCTTCCACACTTCCCTGCCCCTCTCTAAAGCAAACCCTCATCACCTAAGGGCTGGAGGGTCAGGAGATTTCATCTCTCATACCATCTCTCCCAGTGCCTGCCTTGTCCAATGTCTTCAGAAACAAGACCTTCACATGACACCAATGGAAAGAGTAGCATGATAGATTAGTGATGTCTGCCGTGGGCAGTGGAAGGAGGGAGAACAATGCGTGGGTCTGTTTGACAGCAAGGGTTTCAGTGAATCAGATGTGTTTCTTCTTTGCAACCAGTTTGTTCACCTTCTCACCACCTTCCTTCATCTTCCTTGGAAGGTAGAGTTTGACACACATGCTTCTGTTCTTGATAATTCCACCCTTTACAACTGTCTCCGTCCTCCCCCCTCCCCGCCCCAAAACATGCTCTTTCTCTTATTTGAAAAGACTCTCACTGCAGGGGATCCCTCACTGATGGAGCCTATAATTTGGGGACTAGCTCCCGCCTTTCCACTTAGAAGCTGGATTTTCCATTGACTCACACCGATGTCGAGAAAGACTTTCCTTTCAGCTAATCTAAACTTTTTCCTTTAACTACTCAATCCCCTTTATTCTTGCACAGCCCATTATGGAGATGCAGTGGAGAGTCTCTGCCCCGGGAGTCCAGCTGGCTTGGCCGTGGGCCACATGACTGCACAGTCACTGTTCCACAGGGCAAAGTGACTATCTATGAGAAGCTGAAATTACACTTTGTTTCCAAGTCCTAATCCCAACCTGTGCCTGCTTCCTTCCGGGCCTCGGGTCACATGGAAGCTTACCTCACTGTCCAGTCCTTCCCCCACTCCCTCGGTGAACTTTCCCTCTGAAATCTGACTTGCAAAAGACCTCTGTACAGGGAAAGCCCGCCATATTGGCTGCCAAAAATCATTCTAAGCCTCCCCGTTCTCTTGGCCTCCAGAGCTTTATGAGGCTACATTAACTTAAATTCTCAAAAGTTCCTGGCCCCTACCTTTGAAACTGCAGGCCCTCAGCAACACCCCTCACCCTCTACCCCCTACGCCACTGTCTTTCCCAGTTACTGCTCGGAGTGCCCAGAGGGAGGCCTCATTTGCCAAATTAATTCATGATCTTCCCTCTCCAAGCCCTGTGTCACCTGGGCCCTAAAATGGAACTTCTTGGGCCTCAGGAGTCTCCCCAAAACACAGGGGAAATGTAGTAACTTCTCTGAGGAAGAAGGTCTAAAAGAATATTTAAGGGAAAGATTTTGAGCTACACAGAGCTGGATTTAAATGCAGATTTTACTCTCCACCAGCCATGTGAATTAAATTCTCCGAACCTCTGTTTTGCATGTGGAATATTAATATGGCAATAACTAACAGAGAATTTGTTTCCTAGGGCTATTGTCACAAACTACCACAAATGGGGTGGCTTCAAACAACAGAAACTGATCCCAGTCACAGTTCTGGAGTCCAGACATCTGAGATCGAGGGTTGGTTCCTTCCGAGGCCTGTGAGGGAGATCCGTGCCTCTCTCCTACGGTTGGGTGAGCACCAACAATCCTTGGCGTTCCTTGGTTTATATACACTTCGCTTCTTCTCTGTCTCCACCTTCACATCGTCTTCTCCCCTGTGCACGCCTCTTCCCTCTGTGTCTCTTATTTTGTCTCAATGAATGACACCTGTCATTCACTATGCTGATAAAACACTATGCTCTCATCTCAGATCCATAGCTTAATTCTACCTGCAAAGACCCTTTTTCCAAATCAGACCATATTTAGAGATTTCAGAAGCCAAACTGTGGATATGTCTTTTGGGGGGCACAATTCAACCCACTACGGTAGGATTAAAACAGATGATGCCAGTGGAAAATGGTTTTATCATCATTATTGTGTAAGGGGGTAGAGCCAGGCCCTAGACTGGGAAAAAATGATCCAAGTTCTCTCCAGGGCCCAGGTCTCTCTTAGCTGGGAATCCATCAGAAGGTGAGCCTGAGACAAGGACTTGGAAACAGGCAGTTTTACTGGGGATGGGAGCCAAGTCCGGTGGAGGAGGTCAGGGTGATCCCAGGACTCAGGTCCAAGGGAGTAGAAAGAGTAAGCCAGGGAAGAAGAAGAAGCCACAACAAAATATCATTGAGGTAGCTGCTGTAGGCAATGGGATTTCAATTCCACTGGAACCTCTGAGAAGTATATAGAATGCATCTCAGAGGTGTCCCTTCAGAGGACCAAGGGAAGGCACTTAACCTCCGCCCCCATTAGACCCTCCCATTGGTTGAAGGTTGCCTTCAGGGACATTCACTCTTTCCTTGACTTTCTGGCTACTGGTGCTCTTGGCCCGAGCAGTCTCTGCAGCTTCACAGAGGGTGTGGCTCTTGCTTGAACAGGATGCTGTCAACTTGAGTCTCAGCTTGCTGAGCACTGTCCCTTGTGCAGAGATAGGCCCGTGGGAGGTGATGCGGGACACTTCAAATCTGCCTAACTCCTTATCCTGTGCCAGTGCTTACACGCCTTCCATGATGGACTTACTTCTTCCATGATTTTATGGGTTGAATTGTGTGCCCCCCAAAAAAGTTAGTCCTGAGCCCTAGACCTGTGAATACGGGCTTGTTCGGAAATAAGGTGTTTGCAGATGTCATCCACTTAAGAGGAGGTCATCAGGGTGGACCCTAATCCAATATGACTGGTGTCCTTTTAGGAAGAGGAGAAAAAACACAGAGACAGACTTGCACAAAGGGAAGACAAGGGGAAGACGCACAGGGAGAACGTCGTGTGAGAACAGAGGCAGAGAGCAGAGCCAAGGAACGCCAAGGATTGTTGGCAACCCCAAACACTAAGGGAAAGGCATGGGGCACATTCTCCCCCTAGAGCCTCCAGAGAGAGCATGGCCCTGCTGACACCTTGCTTTGGGACTTCTACCTTCCAGAACTGCCAGAGAATAAACCTGTGTTGTTTAAGCCACCCTGTCTGTAGCACTTGGCTACCGCAGCTCGGAGACAGCCACGTGCTCAGCCCTCAGAGACTGCCCTGGGGTGTCAACTTCTCCTAGGGATGGAGCCCCTGTGACCTGGTAGTCCTCAGCTGGGCCAGATGGGAGGCTGCAGAGTCTGGACCTAAGTATAGAGAACCAACCAGATGAAGCATTAGCTGGACCAGATTCCGGTTTCCCTCACCCACGCTGTCCAAGTCTCACTGCCGCTCTATGCCTCAGTTTCCCTATCTGTAAAATGGGGGAATTAATGCCTACCTCACTGGGCTGCTGTGAGAATTTAAAGAAACGTCCTCCCCAATAATGTACATAATTGCGGGGGCCGACTCCCGCTGAGCCCTCAAAGGTGCTAGCTAGCCATCACCACCCTCTTCATTGTGATCAGCATGGACCAGCGCGGTCTTCATGACTCTTTTCTCTCTCCAACCCCTGATGGAACGCTCTTCCCCAAACACTCCAGCGCTTAGAGAAGGGCCCAGAACTGGCTCCAGGAAGGAGCCACCCCCCTCAACCCCCTCCCCCGTTTGTTGGGGGTTCGCAGAGTCCCTCGTAGGCACAACAAGCTGCGAGACCAGGAGGGAAACAACAGCCTTGAAGAGGGGTGGAGACGGGGGGCGGCGGGGGGGGGGGGGGGGGGCTGTGTGAGCTTCTCGGCAACAAACAAAAGTTGCCTTGCACTCGATCCACTGCTCCGGAGGAGGACCCGCTTCCTCCCGCCCGGGCGCTGATGCGAGCCGACAGCAGAGGCGAGAAAACAGCCAGGTCTCTCTGCGCGCGATAAAACCATTACAATCAATTTGGGCAGCTCGCAGGCGCGCAGACAGACTCCGTGTCGACTGGATTCTGTTACCGGGAGCGCGGGGCGCGGGCGGCTGGGGGGCGGGGGCGGGGGGGGCCGGGGCAGGTGGGGGGCGGCGGGGGCCTTCTGGGAGGCTGGAGCATTTGGCCGGCCTCGGATGGGCCCCATTATGGCTGCAGGCTGGCGCCACTGCTGTGGGGGCTCGCGACCAAATGAAAGTGTCATCCAACTGCTCGCGGGGAGGAAGGGGAGATGGGGGCCTGGCAGTGTTAGCTTAACTCCTGCGGTCTCGCAGACTAATTGCTCATGGTGGAAACACGCTTCAAAGTGCTTTGGCCTCGTCAATAATAGGGTATTAGATGCCTTCCATTCTGCAGGGCATTGATCCGTTCCCTCCCCAGGCCTCCTCCTGGCTCCGCTCCCTGACATCCCCCCAACGGTGCTGCTCCGGCTTCTACCCCTGATGACTCGTCTTCCTTTTTTTTTTTTATTTAAGTGTTTTCTAAGCGTGTGTTTAGCAAGAGTGGTGCCTAAGTGCTAATTGTTACACCACAGATTGATTGGCGACGAGATGGCTTGCCAAGTTCCTCCGCTCTCCTGGGGGGGGGGGGGCGTGCGGGGGAGGGGGGAGGAAGAAGGGGAAGGGGCCCGAGGTGGGGGAGGCAGTGGTGGCTGGACCACGAAGGGGGAGGAGAGGGGAATCCTTCTGGCTTCTGAGTTTCCTGCCAAACTGTGTCTTTCTGGGTTGTAAACTGTGCCCTTTCGCTGGGGAGGCAAAGGGGCAACCTCTGCTGATGTTTTATTATCGTTTGCTGCCTTGAGAAAGTGGGATAGATTTGGCCACAAGTGCTGACGACCCTGGACCAGGCTGCAGTGGATGGAGAGGGGCTCGGTGGATAAGTGGGAGGGTAGACATCCTCCAGCCCTGAGCTGGGAGGACACTGTTTGTCCATGGCCCCCTCTAGGTCTAGGTTAGGGGTCCCCCTGTCCTTTACCGGAGTTAACTTATTTCATTACCCAGCTCTTTTCACTAGCTGGTGGGCACCCTGATGATCCAAACCACCGCTGGGCTAACCATGGCAGGAGCAATAGGATGCAACACAACCTGGACAGGCCATGTTGCTCCAAAATTATTTCTTCGGGCGAAAAAGCTGAGGCTCAGAGTCACCAAGGCACGTGCCCAAGGTCACACAGCAGTCAGAGCCAGGGAACTCCGATATGAACCCAGGAATTATGACCAAAATGCACCCTGGTGTCACGCAGACCATCGGGTTTTGATGTATTTGGAGAATGGATTAGCTGAGAACTTTAGGATTCCCGAAGAGACACAGACAACCCCCTTGCCTCTCAAAAATCCCTCCAAAGACAGCACTGAGTGATTCCCCATGGGATTAGAAGTTTCCTCTTGGAGACTAATGCCCGGAAGCATTCCCACCTGACAGGTGAGCCTGAAAGTTCCCTGTGCGCATCAGCTTAAAAAGAGACTGTCTATTCCTCTGACTGTGACATCCAGCTTTGGAAAGCAGCTTCCGACCCACTTCCAAACTCCCATTTTCCAGGTGGAAGAGGCAAGAGAGTAAAAGAGGGAGTGGGCAAGACACATAACCTGTCAGTGCCTCAGCGTTCCCATCTGTAACACAGGGATAATGACGATGCCTGACCCGTAGCGGGGTGGCGAGGGCAAAATGAAATGACACTTGGTGAGTAGCAAATAGTCTGTAAGCAGTGGCTTTGTCATATTCTTTCTTTTTTTCTGGACTATCCAGTGTCACATATTCTTGCTATTCGACATATGTTCCAGGGAGCAGCAACCTGGGCTCACTCAGGAGCTTTTTAGAAATGCAGAACCTGGGACCCAGACCTACGGAATCAGATCCGAATTTTCACACAATCCCCAGGGTGTGCGGGTGCACTACGAAATTTAGGAAGCCCTGGCTTATAGAGTGCCTTCTCCCCACATCGTGAACAGAAGAGATGCACAGCTCATGCTTGGAATTCTTGGTGAGGCCAAACGTGGTATTTAGCAGTCCCCCAGGGTTGGGGCAACCTCACTTTAGACTGGACCTGACCATGATCTCTCACTGGAGTTTCTGCCAAGCAAGAACTGAGGCTTGGTTTTATAGCTCTCTCTTGAGGTGAGCATCCTTGGCTGTTATGCTCGCTCCCTGGAAAATGGAGGCTCCAGAGAATTCTTCCCTGCAAATACCCAGCAAGGTAGTTCATAGTTCAGTTGTAGCCCTCGCCAGCGGATGGAGCGTCCAGAGAGGCAGGAAAGCAGGATGGTTCAGGATGTTGGTTGTGGGGCTGGCCATGGGCTCAAATACCAAGAACAGGTTGTGGGATGTAAAAATCCCTTAATCCACCTCTGTCCATCCTGTGCCTGCCCCAGGGTCTTTGTATATGCAGTTCCTTCTGCTGAGAATGCTTTTATCTCCAATTGCCTCTTTCTGTCATTCGATTTGACCCAAAGCTCACCTCCCCAGAGACAACTTTCCCCCTGACCTCAACCATCCTCCTTCTGTCTCATTACCCTCTTCTTCTTCAGCATTTACTAGCGCTGGGAATTATCATATTGGACTATGTATCTACCCTAATCTGTATCTACCCATCCACCAAATAGAACTAAGCTCATTGCAGACAGGAGCTCTGTTCTTGTCACCCCTGTACCCATAGGGCCTGGAACAGCAGACACCAGCTAGTAGGTGCTCCAAAAATCATTGTGGATGGACTGCCTCAAGTTTCATCATCTGTAAAATGGGGGTAAAATAGTGCCTTATGCAGACGGAGCTTGCAAGGTGGTCATGCAAAGCTTTAGGTCATAACCAATACCTGATTAGTAGTGCTCAAGAGAGAATAGGGCTTATTGATATCAGGAATAGTGGCATGATTTCATAACTAAAAACGAACCCAAAAAGATCTGCACTCACCTCTATCCTTGAAATAAACACTACACACTATTACTACAGGTGCTACCCCTAGTGCTAGGACTAGGTCTCTGGTTTTAGCCTCACTGCGATCTGGTCAAGCAGACTCTCCAAGAGTGATGACGGTGATAATGACAACTGATATTTTGGGGTGGTCACTGCATGCCAGGCACTCCGCCTAACGTTCTAGAACTCTCAGAGTCACCTTGTGACTTACACATTATTTCCATTCTCTCTTCCAGATGAGGTAGCAGAGTCTCCAGGAAGGAAAGTTGCTGCCACAGGGTCATGGGATTGGTGCCTGGCCAGCCCTCAACGTGAAGCCAGCTCTGTTTCCCAACCGGGTGCAAGTGGTGACCTCTGATCACGTGCAGTGGAAGATTCTCAGGGACTCCTTGGGCTCTGAGAGACTCCGTTTCTCAAGCACCAGCCTCAGTTCCTTCTAAATCCAAGAATCGGTCGTTCTAAGTTGTCGGATGTTTGAGCCCCAAAATCCCCTCCGCTGCTCGTCATAAAATCTGAAAGAGGAAATAAAGAACTGACTGAGGAGGAGATGAGAACAAAAGCCCTATTGGTGTTCCTTCTCTGATGCCTGCTTGGCCACCACATACCAGGGAAGTGGCCTTCCGGTGCATTTTGGTCATAATTCCTGGGTTCATATCGGAGTTCCCTGGCTCTGACTGCTGTGTGACCTTGGGCAAGTGCCTTGGTGTCTCTGAGCCTCAGCTTTTTCACCTGAAAAATGGGGCTAATAATAGTACCAACCCCATGAAGTTGTTATTGGATTAAATGGGCTCATCCATGTAATTGTTAGCACACCACCTGGTTTCTGGTAAGAACCCCTCAAACTCTATATGAGTGAGGGATTGATTACCTCTTTCTTCAGTGGTTAACAAGATAGAAGAGAGCTTTTGCTGAAGTTTTCTTTAGTATCTAAAGTGTGTAGCTTTCCAAGTGCTTTAAAAAACTGTGCGCAGCAGCTGAACCCTTTTTTTTCCTTTTTTTTTATCCGTTTACTGAGGAGGAAAAAAATATTTAATATTTTTGTCGTATAAGGAATAGTGCCTAAGGCAGGTACTTAGACTCCTGACCTCAGCCCCACACGTTCCTGCTTTAATAAAGCTATAGGACAGAGCAGAGCTGGAATCGAAAGGGAGCGTAGAACATACAACAGGTAAATTAAAGGGAGCAGGGGGATGCAGAGAGAATGACAGCCACACGTGTGCCAAACACTCTAGCCCCTGCAGCAAATCAGAATGACGCCAACCAAGTCTCCATACCAGCTGGTGACCCTGCCATTGAACGCTTCTTAAACTCTTCAATTGTTCTTAAATTAAGTCTTAAACAGAGACCTATATAAAAGGCAGATAGGATGGAGAGCTGCTCCGTTTGAAGTTGGCAGCCACCCCACCAGCAACCCCTTTGGCACAAGCACAGAACCTCTGGATTCCAGGGAAGCCAGTTTGAAAACCACTGAACTACACAACCTCATGTGTTCTGTCCTCAAGATCAAAGTCCCATCCCTCCTCCCCACTGGCTCCATGAGAAGACTGGAAGGAAGGGCCTTATGGCTCCCAGATCATGTTGGTGTTATTTTTTTTTTTTTTATTTCTTCCCTCTAGTTCTGAAGTGTCAAGTAGAACTTTATGATAAGGTATGCTTTAGGCCAATATTATTTTATTAGGTAACCATTCTGAATAAATGAATGAATGGATGCGTGGATGAAGGTATGCACGCATGGAGAGATGGCTAGCTGGTTAGATGATGGATGGATGGATGGATGGAAAGCTGGGTGATAGATGAGTAGATGGGTAGGTGGGTGGATGGATGGATGATACATGGATAAATGGATGGATAGATGAACAGATGGGTGATGAATGGGTGGGTGGAAGGTGGGATGATGGATGAGTAGATGGGTAGGTGGGCAGATGGATGGACGATGGATGGCTGGATGATGCATGGATGAACGGATGGATGAATGAATCAATAGGTGGATGGTGGATGAACGGATGGATGATGGTTGGACAGGTGGGTAGGTGGGTGGGTGGATGGATGGAGGAGGAAACTATTCACTAGAGGGATTAGTACCAATAGGTTAAGCTGTCCATTTGAGCACTGTTTTGTGTAGTGGAAATAAGGCCTGGCAGTAAGCAGCAGGAGAGAAACTAAGCAGTGGCCACCAGGCTCCGTGGTAGGCAATGACCTCACATCATCTCACTTAATTTTCTCTAATGCCCTAGGGGAAAGAACTCTTCTCCCCATTTTGCAGAAGAAGGAGGTAAAGTTTAGAGAATTTCAGTAACCTGCCCAACGTAACATAGCTATGAAGTAGCAGGCCCAGGTCCTTGTCATTCATACCACCATGCCTTCTGCATAGAAGTCTTCCACCTATAAAGAATCTTCCAGAAACGTAAAAGAAAGTTATTAAAAGAAAAACAGCTAAAGGAAGAGAAAAGTCTTAAGGACTTGGAAAGACTAACATTTATAGGGCACCCACCGTATACAAGATCCTGGGCTTTACACGTATGTTCCGGTTAACTGTCAACCGTGAGCGCGGAGGTTGGGATGATTAACCTGCTTCCCCATGAAGAAACTGAGTCTTCAACTCCCAGAGTCGGGTTCTCATGGGCCCCGGGGCAGAGCTGGGATTTGAAGCCTGACTTAAAGTCCAGTTCCGTGAGACAGTTATAAATAAAGGAAGAAGAAGACAAAGCGAGAGGAAAAGAAAGAATCCATGCAAACACCAGTAGGACACAAAGGGGGAAATGACGACAAGAAGGAAGGGAAAGGAAACAGCTCTTAAACAAGGAAAAGGGCAGGATGAAGAAGGAAAGAGAAGGCAAAGGAAGACAAAGGACTCTTTTCTTGATCTGCTGGTGTGCAGAGAAACCACAACACAGATCACCGCGGCCCATTTCCCCTCACACCAAGTGCCTCTCAGCCTGCACCCCTGCACCTCCCTCTGAGGGCCTGCCAGGGAGCCCTGCGAGCCGGCGGGGCTGTCCCAAGGAAAGCTCAGTGTCTGGCGTCATCGGATTAAAGGAGGCAGTGAGGCTGCAAACGAGGAGACAGGGGGACGGGGAGAGAGAAGGGGGGCGGCTGAGGGGGGGCCGCCGACCCCCATGACCTCCTGCCTGCACCAACCTGATCGAGCAGATAGTCCTGGAAAACAAAATTGTATTAACCCTTAGAACCGGGTCACCTCCGTCTGCGTTTGCCTGGGACTAGGGGACTCAGTCTGCCATAGGGTTTAACAAAACGCCGTCCTCGGGGCTAACAAAGTCAGCAAAATAACCTGGGAGCTTGTTGGATGTGCAGACCCTTGGGTCCTACCCCAGGCCTGCTGAGTCAGAACCTGCATGTTAACAGGACGCCTCGACAAGTGGTATGCACATTATGGTTGGAGAAGCACTCACGATACCCCAAAACCCTTTCCTACAAAACCATCACCCAGCTTAAGAATTTTCCACAAGAAAAAAAAAAACCTGATACCTAAGTGTGGTGACAGGCGTCAACTCAATTTATTGTGGTGATCACTGTGCAATACAGACAAATATGGGATCATTGTGGGTACCGCCTGAAAGTAATACCACGTTTGTGTCAATTATACCCTAATTAAAAAAATAAAATAAATAATTTCCCTCTTTAGAACATCTATCTTCAGCAGAAAACACACACACGCACACGCACACACACACGCACACGCACGCACACACACTTCAAACACAACAATGACATTTTAACCCATCCAAATCACCAGGAGTTGTGATACTTTGGAGAGAGTCAGAGCGCTCGTGTTCCTCAGCCAAGTATTATAATGAAAGCAAGTATTAAACATGGCGGTTCAGGGAGAGTGAACGGTGGCGGTTTTGTCAGCCCAGCAGCGTACCCCTGTGTCCCCTTTTTTGGGGCTCCTCCTCCTCACTCACTCCAAGTGGCTCTCATGGCACTACCACCCCCTGGCCTGTGATTAGATGATGACCCTGGCCTGCCCTGGGATTTTGTGTGCACCTTGGCCAAGTAGGCTGGGAGGTATGAAGACTGGGACTGCTGGTAGCCACTCTCTTCTCTTCTTGGCTACAAGGTGCATGGACCAGGAGAAAGTCCATCTTCTGATGAACAAACTAGGGCAAACACAGAAAAAGGCAAGCCTGGAGGCAGGGAGAGACAGGGAGAGAGTGAGAACGTGAGCCATCATGGAGACTTGCAGCTTCTAAAGTCAGCCCCACTTCTGGACTCCCAGATACATGCGTCAATAAATCCCTTATGACGCCCAACCCAATTTGAGGGGATTTATGTCTTTAACATCTGAAGTAGTCCAGACTCTCAGTGAGCCATCAGCTGACTCTGTGATCTTGAATTTTTGGGGACCTGAGGCACTTCACCCAAGCTCCTTGAGGATCTGCCACAATGCTTTCCTGTCCTGCACCACCAATCACTGTTGGAGTGACTTCCTGGAGCAAGCTGCCCTTGGCACATAGACTCTCCTCCAAATGCCAGAGCCTGGATCTTCAACACCTCCGCCCCTGGAAGACTTACATGATTCTCAGCCTTCAGATCCCCTGATGGTCGCTCCCATAATATCACCATTTTCAACACTCACGATACCCTAAAACCCTTTCCTACAAAGCTTTGGGCTTCATGAGACCACTGGTTGTGCCCTTCCTGGTCACCATTAAATTCTCAGAGTCCAGCACAGAATAGATGCTCAACAACCAGTGCTCGAGTGAATTCTAAATGTGCAAAGCTGGCAACATTAGCAAGGGATGGAAAAGCCAGAGAGAAGTGGAGGGAAGAGAAAATCTCTATAAAATTTCCCCTTCTTGGCAGAATGATAAGCTAGAACTTTAATGATCAGGGTAGCATGGAAACGCATGAATTAGAACTGAATCTGGCCATATGCAACAAGCACGGCCAACAGAATGCTCCTGGGGGAATATGTCCCCTTGCCTAGCTTCCTCTATGGGTGTCTCAGAGCCCTTGTAGGGACTTTAGACCCTAACGGGGAACCCTGGCATTGTGTTGAGACCTCCCTCTGCCTATTTCCTCTCTAACATCCCTCTGCCCTAGCAAAGCCTCCTTCTCTGGTCCCCACAGGAATACCATGTGCAAAAACCAGTCCACCATTGGACACCAGAGACGGAAGGAACCCTCCTGCTTATATTATACAAATCCTTTATTTCGCAATGTGCTAAATAGGTTTCAAGGGGGATGTGACTTATCTCAACCAAGTAAGGGCAAAGTCAGAACCAGGACCTGATTCCCCCACCTTTTCTTTCTACTACACTACCGCAGGAGGGTGGGCAGGGGATAGCAACTCCATTTAACAGTGGTGAAACCCAAGTCTAGAAGCAATGGGACTTGCTCACTGACTCCTAGTTGTTAGGGCAGTGTCAGGATGTGGATCCAGGATCCCCACTCCAAGGGCCATGTAGAGTTTCCTCTCTTCTTTATCAACCTTTCTTACTCCTTTTATTTCATCTACCCTCTCATGATTTGCTGCTTCTCCCATTATCTTTCCTCCTCAGACGCTGCTCTTTGGGAGTCCCATTCCCAAAGACCCTACCCACTTCTAGCTCTAAACCAACATGGACTAATAATATTGGTAATGCTGAAGATGATGATGATGCCGATGGTAGTTATCTATTGGACTCTTGCTCCATGCCAGACATTATGTTAAGGACTTCCATGGGCTATCTCATGTAGCCAGCAAAACAACCTTATGAAGTAGTATCATAGTCACAAACAGCTATTTATGAGGTGGCCCCTCAAATGGCAGACACTGGGTTAAGAGCTGATAACACATCAGTGAATGAGTTATGCAGGGGTGCAGAACATATAACCCCAAGACTTAGAGGCTTACTACAACAATAGCCTTCTATCACCTTATACAATTTCTGTGGCCAAGGCACCCGGGAGTGGCTCAGCTGAGTGGTTCGGGCTCAGGATCTTTCAGGAGGTTGCAGTCAAGATGTCAGCAGGGTCTATGGTCATCAGAGGGTTTGATTGGAGCTGGAGGACTGGCTTACAGGGTCACCACTCCCATGGTTGACAAGTTGATCCCAGCTGATGGTGCAAGGCCAAAGGTCCTCACAGGTGAGCCTCTCCACAGGCCTGCTTGAGTGTCCTTACAATATGGCAGCTGACTCCCCCCAGAGCAAGTGAGCCAAGAGAGGACAAGGTGGAAGCCAGCGTATTCCATGACCCAGGCTCTGTAGCCACCAATGTCATTTCCATAATATCCTCTTGGTGATCCAGGTCAGCCCTACTCTGTACGGGAAGGAACTACACAAAGGGCAGAACTACCAAAGATGGCATCATATGCGGAGCATCTTGGGGGCTGGCCACCATAGCTGGTGAATACAAAGAAACTATGTGATGCTTACTATCTATTGGACCATTATGTCATTTTAACATTAAGGAGGATGAAGTCCACAGAGAGTAGGCAATTGATCCAAGGTCCACATTTTTGAGTGTAAAGCAGAGAAATGAAATTGCCACCACAGCATATCCCAGCAGGCTTTTCCCACCTTCCCCACCACTGGGCACCCAGGATCCCAGGGTGGATCAAGTCACTGAGATTTCAGGTTGGCAAGATCCAGCATCCAGGCTTGGCCAACTTCCAGCAGCCTCGCCCCTCCTGCCCTCTCCGAGGATCATTTATTCCGAGAGCCCAGCTATAAATATCCACTTAGTGAGATGCCCAACTCCTCAGGCCCCCTCTCCCCCAGCCCCCAGCTCCTGACACCCTGCGCTAGCAAGGCCAGCTCCCAATCGGTCTGCAATCTGAGTCTCTTTGCACACCCAGCCCCAACCGGCTGTCCAAGCTAGTCTGTCGGAGTGTGCTGGCTGGCCCCCAAGATTGTTATTGTAAGTTAATGACACCGCAATTGGTTGTTAAGAACACTAATTAACATTAAATAGGTGATGTTATCCCAGTAACTTACAAGCAGCCCATTCTTTATTTTCCTTCTTCACTCTTTTTAATGCCTGGGAGTTACCCACGGTCGTCAACAGTCACCTGAACTCAGGCTAAAGCTGAGGGTCAGAGGGCAGGACACAGGAACTGCCACTGGCTCCCATCAACAACAGAGAAGCCTAGACCGAGGTCTGGCAAGAACAGCAGGTCTGGGGATGGACCCTGCTTTCTCTTTCTGTGCCTCCTTAAGTAAGTCTCCTACTGGAAAATTCAGGAGATTCTGGGAGAGTCAGAGATGCAGAAGATAGGAGTTCTCTCCCCTCTGTGCGGTTTGAGATGTTTGCTCTCTTCACGCAAGGCATCAGTGAAAAAAAGCCTGGTATTGCTTTAGCACTGAGCACAGCTGACAGTCATTTTTCCTTTTCATGCTCTCTCTGCTCCATGGCTAATAATAAAGTTAATTGCTGGCGAGTAATAATAAAATGTAATTGCTTAGAAGTATTGAACGTGTAAAGCGGAGACCAGACCCTGAACTAAGCCCTTACATTAATTATCTCAGGGAATCTTCACGACTCACTGCAACCAGGAAACTCAGGCTCAGAGAGGGGAGGCTATTTGCCCAACAACACACAGCCAAGGGAGTCCAGAACAGAGATTTGTGTGCAGCCAGCCAGACTCTCAGTTCAAGGGCATTTCCCCTGACCCATCCTGAAAGGTAGTGATCCAAGAACCTCTCTGAGGTGGGGATGGAGGAGGATCATGGTGCTCATTTTTCCTCCTCCAGGGCTGAGTGCGAGAAAACCCTGTCCCTTCTTACCGTCGAACCCAAGACCTGCTCCTTTGCCCCAGGTTCATGGATGTGACTTTTGGCATCCGCATGGGCCCATGCAGATCGGGCCCAGCGGATCAATGCGCCGTCTATGGGTGCTCCTCCCCTCCCCTCCGCCATTGTGCCATGGCAATGAAGCTGGGGTGGCTTCTGGAGGAGGCAGGCTTTCAGGGACATTAATACAACCCCAGATGGAGTTTGAGAAGAAAAACCCAGGTTCATGGCCTGCTGCACTCAGCCTACAGCATCCACAGCCCATCTATCCACTCCGGGCTTGAGGAAAACTCACAAAGGGCAGAGTTGGGATTAGATCAGAGGGTCAAGTCCTGGAAGGGGCATCAGTGGTGTCCACGTTCAGTCATTCTGCTCTTAGGCTCTGCCCGGCACTCTCCGATGACCATTTCTAACCCTCAACAATCCTGCAAGGTGGACCGTGTTGCACCCGAGAAAGCGGAGCCTCCTCTCTAGACCTGTACTTTCAAACAGTGCCACCAAGGGCTTGGGGTGGTCACAGGGGTGGGGCTAGGGGCAGTGCCAGGCTCCTGGGTCCCCTAGCTGCCCTTCATACTGAGCAATGCCCATGACGTCTGCGGACCCTTACCGATGAGACCATTACGGACCGGAGTTGGCATGGCTAAAATTTAAAAGTTCAAAAGTGCACTTAATCAGACCGTAAACCAGTACTTCCTCCCCAGGACAGAGAACGGTTGCCTTGATCAGCTTGAGTTACCAACGCCAGCCAATTAATAAATATTCATTGAGTGGCAAGCCACTTACAAATGCCGGACCCCTTCCTATGGACTGTTTCATCTGCCAGTGATCCAAAGATGCCACCGCATACGGCCCCCCCGGTCGGCAGAGGAAGCTGAATGAACCTCAGAGAGACGAAGTTCTTGCTCCAAGTCACAGAGCTGGTGAGTGACAGAGCTGGGGTTGGTCCAAGGCCGTGTGAAATAGGCAGAATCGTGACCACCCAAAAATGCCCGCCTCCTAATCCCTGTTACGTGGCAAAGGGGGTTTTGAAGATATGATTAAGGGCTTTGAGATGGGGCCGGTGAGGGGGGGGGGGAGACTGTCCTGGATTATCACCCTTGTGATCACATGGGTCCTTTAAAAAGTTAGAGAAGGGGGCGCCTGGGCGGCTCAGTCGGTTAGGCATCTGCCTTTGGCTCAGGTCATGATCCCAGGGTCCTGGGATTGAGCCCCGCATCCGGCTCCCTGCTCCGCGGTGAGTCTGCTTCTCCCTCTCCCTCTGTGATCTCGCTTACTTTTGCTCTCTCTCAAATAAATAAATAAAATCCTTAAAAATAAATAAATAATAAAAAGAGAAGGGAGTGTGACATTAGAAGCAGAGTCACGAAGACTTGAAGGTGCGGCCCTGAGGATGGAGCCACAGGCTACAGGGCCACCAGCCGACGAGCACAGGCAGCCTCCAGAAGCTGGAAAAGGCGAGGAAGCAGGTTCTCTCCCTCGAGCCTCCAGAAGGGACACCAGCCGGCACATATCTTGATTTCAGGCCAGTGAGACCCATTTAGGATTTCTGTCCCCCTGAACTGGAAGGCAATAAAGGTGTGTGGCAGGTTCATGGTTAAGCCTGGAGTACCCAGAGCGGGCTTTTCCTCCCTGCCAGAGTGAGATCCTGGAAGGCATTCTCAGGACAAGGCATTTCTGTGGAAGGAACGTAGGGTAAGTAGCCTGGACAGCTCTGGATCTAGAAACCCCTGGGGTGAGAAAGGCAATAAATCGCCATCTCAGCCTCCCCGGGCGGACCTGTTTTCCTGGCGCAGCCTCGCCCACCGAGGAGCAGATGGAAGGGACCATTCCACGGTGTCAGAGCCATCTCCAGGGGCTTACTCCAAAGCTACCTGGGGTCTGCACCCGCTCCGCGGAGTCTCCAGGATGGCAGGCGCCCGGCCACCCTGTCGTCCGGGTCCCCTGGCGAAGGGAGACTGGCGTCAGGCCTTAATGGGGTGATGAGTTGAGCCGGAGGCGTCAGAAACACGGAGTCTCAGCTCGTTAGGACGACGGGGCTGGCACCGTGAGGACAGAGGGGGGGGCCACAGCTGGAGACGGAGAAATGGGTCTTCCGGGGCCTGCTGGAGCCTCTGTGGGCCCCGAGGGGGCCGGGTGGCCAGGCTGCCCCTGGTCCCCGGGCCTCTTAAAGCCCATTACTTGCTGCCTTTGGCGGGGAGCTAGGAGCAGAGCGTTTCATCAGTGCAGATCGGGCCCAGCGGATCAATGCGCCGTCTACGGGCGCCCCTCCCCTCCCCTCCGCCTGCCCCCCCTGCCTTAACTAGATGTGGGCGCCAGACCCACAACAGGTCCTCGGCAGCTGTCAGTCAGGGCCATGAAATATTCATCCCGTTTAATCTTCTTCGGGGACCTGCCCGGAGCCCTGATGGGGCCAGAACCGTCTTCATAAACTTGTAAAGGCTAAATGGAGGGGAAGGGAGGGGAGGGGAAGGGACCGAGGACAGAGACGGCGATAAAGCAGCCAGAGTTCCTCTGCTGGCACTGCCTCCAAAGACATCGATCAGCCAGCACTTCTGCAGCGCCCACTGCGCACCCAGGCCTGCTGAGCACCGCAGCGGCTGTCTGGGTGCTTCCCAAACCCCGGGGGCGTGGCCCCACCTGCACCGTGAGTCGGGTCAGCTTTCCCCCTACCCTCACTTTAACTCTTAGCTTCTAGGAAATCCCAATGCTAGTTTGTATTGTTTTTTTTCTTCTTAAAAAAATACAGTAGTATAAACATATATATGTATAAATTATTGTCACTATATATACATATATTGATAAAACTATATATATATTGTGTGTGTGTGTGTGTGTGTGTGTGTATTCCCATGCTTATTGTGGACATTGCTGCTATAAACATTGGGGTGCAGGTGCCCCTTTGAATCACTATGTTTGTATCCTTCAGAGAAATGCCTAGAAGTGCAATTGCTGGGTCATAGGGTGTGGCTCCCCATCCCATGAACTCCTGCCCACCCCACCTCACCAACATCACCCCTGGTTTCTGATGCACCAGACCTACCCCTTTCTATCTTTCAAGCACCGCAGGCTTGCCGCTGCCCTGGGACTCTGTGCAGCCCTTCCCTTCCCCCTGCCTGGAATGCTCTTCCCCCGGACTGTCCCATAGCTGGGCCCCCTGGGCCCTCTCCAAACAGCCCATCATCCTAAAACTATCTCCAACCTCAAGTCAGATACAGCATGGGCCTGGGAGTGAGCAGACCGAGATTCCTATCCCAGTTTGGCTGACTTCCCCCCTGAACTTAGGCAATCCTCCTGTCCTTGGGCCTGTTTCCTCCCCCATAAAAGGAGGTGACAGGTCCTCAAAGACAGTAAACATAGAATATAAGGACACCTGCAACTCTTGATCTCAGGGTTGTGAGTTCGAGCCTACTGGGGTAGAGATGACTTAAAACTAAAATCTTAAACAAAGAATAATAAGCAAAATAAATACCAATTAAATATATAATTTAAAAATTCAATTGTATGACCCAGCATTTCCACTCCTAGGTATATGCCCCAAAGAACTGAAAGCGGGGACTCAGACACGTACTTGCACCCCCATTTTCAGAGCAGCTCTATTCACAACAGCCAAAAGGTAGAAGCAACCCCCAGCACGTGTTCCTCAACAGATGGATAAACAAAATGTGGTATATATATAAAATTCAGCCTTATAAAGGAAGGAAACCCTGCCACACGCTACAATGGGGATGAATCTTGAGGACGTGATGCTCAGTGAAAGAAGCCGGTCACCTAAGGACAAATACTGTATGACTTCATTTGTACGAGGTTCCTAAAGGAGAGTTACAGAGTCAGAGTAGAAGGGTGGGTGCCAGGGGCTGGGAAAATGGGGCCTTAGTGTTCAATGGGGATACTTTCAGTTGGGAAGATGGGAAAGTTCTAGCAACAGAGAGTGGTGATGGCTGTAAGGTAACGTGAATCTACTTACCGCCACTGAATTGTACACTTTAAAATGGCCAAAATAGCCACGTTTATGTTTTGTGTGCTTTACCACAGTTAAGACAAAAAAAAGGGGGGCCCTTAGAGTCTGCCTCCCTGGCTCAAATGTCAGCCTCACCATTTCCCCCCGGCAGGTGGGAACCCGGGAGGGGACTCCTCCTCACTACGTGCCCATCCGCTCATCTGTAAAATGGGGAGACTGGTGTCCTGAGTGCTTAGCACCATCCAGGCACCAATGCAGTCAGTAAATGTGTTGTATGCTGCTCGACAGAGGGGAAAATCACACAGACCCTCCTAGGTGTCCAGGAGCAATGCTGTGGATGGCAGATGCTTGCTAACGTGCCCTCCACCCCCCACCCGTGTCCAAAGAGAGGCAGCTCCAGGGACCCTGCATCCTCCTTCTAATGACACAGACAGATCAACCAGAGCTCCTGGGAAGTGGACAATTTCCAACTGCTAGAGCACTTCCTTCCCCAGGACTCCAAGAAAACAAGGTCTGGCCTGGCCCCACATGGCACGTCTGCCCCCGAGGCTGGGCCGAGAGGTCAGCCTGACCCCATGTGATTGCTCCCTGACACTTCCTCCCTGACGCCCGGCCCCCCACCCACTAACCCTTTGCAGATCCCAGGAATAAGTGGGGCCCTGTTAAGCCAGGACCTTCAGGTGCCACCACCCCAGCTGCTGAGCCTGCCAGCCCTCTAGGCAGGTGGGCCTGAGGGCCGGAAAGCGTCAGCACTTCCTCCCGTCCTGATGGGGTCAGGGATGGCGGCTAATTGGAGGATGCTGGGCTGATGCCTGTCTCCGGCTTCCTGCCACCTTGCCTGGGGAGGTCACTGTGGGCACCAGCCCTCCACCACCCACCCCCAGCCTCCGCTACACAGGCAGAAGTTCATTTCCAATTGCAGAGAGTCTTACTTGCCAATTTGTAGGGACTCTGGTGTACGGCTCTTCGCTCCAGCCTGGCTGTGGAGGCCTAGCCTTTCAGTGTCCCCCTGGAACTCCCATGCGGAAGCCTCGAGGGTACCTGGTCTAAGCCAGTTACTAGAAAAAAACCCTACTGGTCAGGGCAGGCCAGCTGCTGTAACAAGCAGCCCCCAAACTCAGTGACTTAAGGGTAGGTCAGCAGTCCCCTGAGTGATGCGGTGTCGCACACACTTTACAGATGGGCAAACTGAGGCTCTGAGACATGACCGCAGATGATCACACAGCCGCGGGTGTGTGGCAGAGCCCAGATCCATACCCATCATCAGTAAGGCCCTCAGTAGGGAGGGTGTGCCTGCATGGAGGGTGAATCCACGCAATGGAGAAGGTGGGGGGCCTCTGGGCCTTGACTTCCACAAGGCAACAGGTGCTGGCAAGGTGACCAGGGATACAGCAGTCATTCCCCCCCATGGCCTTTTAGCTAGAGGCAGATGGGGTACTAAACAGGGCCCAGAGTGAGGCTGTTCATGACCCCAAAGGGGCTAGGAAAAGACAGTCTCGGGAGAGGGGTGTTTGGAATGTGGTTTCGAGGAAGCCAGCTGGTTTCAGCAGACTGAGTAAAGTTAGAAATTGGTGACTTAGGTGCAATGATCATCACTGTTCAGATGAGAAATCTGAGGCTTAGCAAAGCAAGTACTTGGCCAAGGTCGCACAGCCGTGAGCCACAGCACTTGACTGTGGCCTCAGCCGCACTTTGGTGTGGCTGGCTGCTTCCTCCGGGCTGGGGTGGGCAACTGCTTCCTACCATCCACAGTGGGCATGGCAGGCTGACAGCACGGAGAACCCCCTCTGCCACCTCCTTGCCCTGGAGAGTTGGACAAATGGCTCTCATGCCCCTGAGCCTCAGTTTCCTGATCTATAAAATGGGGATTCACAACAGCGTCCACCTCATAAGAGAAATGGGAAGTTTCGATGAGCTAAGGGCATTCTTTAGTTCATTTAATGATTCTTGTGGAGTGTCTACTATGGGTCAGCTCTACTCTAGGCTGTGAATGAAACCACATCCTCACCTAGATGGGACTTCACCGTCCAACAGGAGAAACAGACACTAAACAAAATACCTAAGTTGAGATTGAGTACGTTCAGTGAGGCTGGGTGGTACGGAGAAAGCTAGAGCAGGTTGATGGGAGTTTGGGGGGGGTTATCAGGGAAGGATGCAGACAGGGGCAGCGGGAGACGAGAGGGTCTGGGCAAAGTAGCAGGACCACCGGGCTCCCTGATGGAGAGGTCAGCTCTTAGAGGTGACGGTCAGGACGCGACAGTGGTGGGGGGTTACTGTATGAGCCGGGGGTCTCCAGAGAAACCAAGCCAACAGGGGACTTATTTTAGGGAACCAGTGGTGGAGGTGAAAAATCTGAAATCTGAAGGGCAGACTGGAACTCAGGCAGGAGCTATATAGTCTTGAATCAGAATTTCTTCGTCTCTAGAAAGAAACCTATATTTGCTCTTATGATCTTTCGACGGATTGGACGAAGCCCACCCACATTATGGAGGGTAACCTCCCTGACTTAAAGTCAGCTGATTGGAGATGCTAACCACATCGAGAGAAGGTCCTCACGGCAGCACCCAGATCAGTGTGTGACTAGGTCACTGGGTGCCACAGCCTGGCCGAGTGAACACATCAAACTCACCCTCCAGGCACTTCTCCAGACACCTGCAGGATGGGGGATGATGACCCTGCCGCAGAGGAAGCCGAGGAACTGAGCAGTGATGCTGGGACATTGTCAGCGTCTATACCGAGCTCACGGGGGACTGGTGGAGGGCACTGAAGTGAGCTCGGGTGAGCCAGGACCTTCCTGGCAGGAAGGGGAGGCACCACGGAGGGTAAGTAGAAGCAACCAGAAAAAGCACAAAGGGCTCCGGTGGCATGGGCTGGGCTTCCTACCCTTCTCGTGGATAACAATGGGGCACCATGTCTGGAACATAGTAGTTGCTTAATAAATGCTCACTCTAGCTGCCATGTCCCCCCACCACTTAACCAGCTGAATGACTTTGGGTGAGTGAGCCCATCTCTCTGAGCCCCAGTCCCTCCGTCCATAACATGTGGCCCATCGGCATATGCCCTCCTGGAGTTGCTGGGAGCTCCCACAGCCCCTGACTCCTAGCAGGTTCGTTTCCTCAGGTCTGTTTTCTTTGTCTCTGCCCCGACCTCTGAAAGGGCACAGCACATACTTTGTGCAAATTGACTTGCCATGTGATCTCAGAGAAGCCACTTTTCCTCCTTGGGCTTCAGTCTGTCTGTTCCGTGAAAGGGAGGCTGGTCAGGGCACCACAGTCTTGCATGATAGCAGACAGAAACTGCACTATTCAGAGCTGAGAGGCCCAGCCTGGGGGCCACTAGCTCACGTGGCTATGGAGTGCTTGGAATGTGCTAGACCAGATCGAGATGTGTTGTAAGTATAACATACACACCAGACTTGGCGCAAAAAAAAAAAAAAAAAAAAAAAGTAAAATATCTCATTAAGACTTTTATATTCATGACATGTGAAAAGCATAGTCTATTATATACTATGGGCTACATAAAATATATCATTAAGGATAATTTCATCTTTTTTTTTTTTACTTTGTTTTTAAATGCAGCCACTAAAAAGTTTAGAATTACCTAGGTGGCTCACATTATATTTGTAAGCAACAGCTCTGTTCTGGAGCGGGGATTGGCAAACTGGCCCTCAGGCCAAATCTGGTGCACTGCCTATTTTTCTACGACCCGAGAACTAAGAATGGTTTTGATATTTTTAAATGGTTGAGAAATTTAAAAAGAAAAATATTTCATGCTTTGTGAAAATGATACAAAATTTGAAATTCATAAATAAAGTTTTATTGGAATGCAGCCTGGCCTGTTGGATGGCAGATTGTCTATGGCTACTTTCTCACTGCACCAGCAGAATGCCCAACAAAGCTGAAAATATCAACTACTTGGACTTTTAGGGCAAAAGCGTGCTGACTCTTGTTCAAGAGAGATATTTTTCCAAGTTTGCGGTGCATCCGACCTAGCTGTAGAACCTATAAATGCAGATTCTTTGGCTCTAGCCCCCTATTCCATAGACCCGAGAATCTGCATTTTAATCAGCAGCTGCTAGCATTGGTGGGGCCCCCGACCCTCTGCTCATGCTCAGGCCTTCGTGTGCACCATTTGGTTTACTGCGGGTGGGTCAGATCCTGGACCCATCCCCGACGGACAGAGAAACTGAGGCTCCGAGAGGTGAAAGGCTCCACGGCTGGGCTGCCCGACACAGGAGGTGCTCGTGATCCCCTTTGTTGTTGAGCAGAGGAATGTGCCCGCCCGCCCTGCTGCTGACGCCGGGCCTTTGTGCTGGGCCGGAATGTCTTCCTGTCTTTCTCTGCCTGTGTTTTCCCCGGATGCTGTGGGCTGAGCTGAGTTGCATCCCAGGGGCCGCCTGGCCAAGGGCTGTGTCCGGCGTCCCGGGGGCGGGAGGAGGGGGGCAGCACCGGCTCCAGGCGAGCTGTGATTTAATAAGCAGACACTTAGGGCCCTGCTGCAGGGCCCAGCCCATGCGGGACAGCCCTCTCCGCTAATTGTCCATTGGCTGCCGCCCGCCGTCCTGCCGGCGTCTCTGGGCTCATTAGGAAAGGGAAGAGGGGGGTCTGGGAAGAGCCTCCTGCAGCTCCAGCGGGCTTCCGAGATTTTTATCACACTGGACAGCACGGTTACATTCACTCCGCTAACGGAGGATCAAAACAAGGTCAGTCCTGCCCCGGACGTCTCCCTGCAGTCTTGCCTGAGAAAGGACACAGGACCTGGGTTCAAATCCAGACTCTGATCAAGACCAGGATCAAGAAATTCAGACTCTCTGGACTTCAGTGTCCTTGTCTACAAAATGGTGAGGTTGGGAGGCAGGACAGTGTTGTGGGAGCCAGGCAGCCAGGTTGGAGCCCCCACTCCTCCCTGGACGAGCTGTGTGACCTGAGCAAGTGCTCAGGCCTCTCTGTGCCTCCCTTTCCTCCTCTCTACACCGCCGATCAGGACAGTACCCCCTCAGAGAGTTGCTGGGAGGGTGAAGTAAGTTACCACGGTGACCGTCACTGGCGCAGTATGCATTTGCTTGTGTTCTAGTCTCAGAATGTTTTACGCCCGAAATGAGGCAGATGGGGAAAAGCACTTCGGTAGAGAAGGTTGGGTTCAGTCACTGCCGTTTCTTTGGGGGATGATTAGAAGACGCAGTGGAGACTGGCTGGCTTCTCCCTAAATCCACTTGGCTCTTCCTGCCAGGGACCCAAGTTGATCACATTTCCCAGCATCCCTTGCAGGCGGGGGCGGGCACAGGCTTGAATTTCGGTGCAGGAACCTGAGCAGATGTGAGGTGTGCCACTTCCACGCCTACTGGCCCTTATAAAAACCGCTCTCTCGGGACCCTCATCAAAACGAGCAAGAAACATTTGTTTTGAGTCAAGCCGCAGACATTCTGGAGTTGCTGCTTTCGCTCCTGGTCCTCCCTGACTCATACAGGGGACAGAATGTCCCAGGCTGGAAGGAAAGACAAATGGCTGGTTTCTATGGACCATTGGCATATTCTAGGAAGAGCATTAGGCCACATGGCAGAAATGGCAGATGCTTCAGAGTCAGTTAGCTTAGGTCTCCCGTGTGACCTTGGTCAAGCGATGGAAGCTCTCTGACCTGCTCTTTCATCCCTGGGAAAGAGAGGCACATAGGAACTTTCCTCGAGGGGAGATATAAGGACGACCCAGGGCGTACATTAGTGACAGTGCCTAGACGGACACTAGGACACAGTCAGTCCTTCCTAACTGCTCTTTCCAGCCCTCCCATAGATGGGGAGCAACTCTTTGCTCCTCCAAGTCAGCTTCTACCCTCAGAGTAGCTCATGGTCCAACCCCAAACTGCCTTCTGCATCAGAGATGTCAAACTGGGGGTCAGGGTACATGCACCCTGGCCCCAGGGACAGGTTGTATGAGGAGGTGGGGAAAGGACCATTGCCGGTCAGCCTCAGAGACTGCCTTGGGGTGTCAGCTTCTCCTAGGGATGGAGCCCCTGTGACCTGGTAGTCCTTGGGTGGGCCGGATGAGAGGCTGCAGAGTCTGGACTTAAGGGAACATGTGGTTTTTTCTTCCTGGAATTCTTCCCCCACCACTCTTCAACTGTTAGCTTCTTGCCATCCTCATGCATCGGAATAAAAGTCATCACCTCCAGGAGGCCCTCCCGGACTTCCTAGCTAAAGTAGATCTGCCAGTTAGCCTGTCTTACAGACTCAGTCCTTTTCTTTCATAGGAGTACTTGTTGCGGTTTGTGATGTGTATTTATCGCCTCGTCTTCCAGACTGTAAGTACCTGGAGGACAGGAACAGTATTTGTACAATGTATTTTATCAGCAGCCATTCACTATTTTATGTGTTGGACCCAGAACAGGGACTGACGGCTGGTTGAATAATTGCGTAAAGGCCAGGCTTTGACACTTGCTAACAGAATGCCTTAGTAACAACGTACTTAATCTTTGTGAGTTTGATTTATAAAATAATGACAAAAATGTCTACTATCAGGAAAATAAATAAATTTTTAAAAAATGATTTATTCAATGCCTGGCACACAGTAGGGACTCAATAAATGTGCTTGCTATTGCTGGCAATGTTGATGTTGGCTGTCTCTGGTTAGGATTCCCCAAAGCAGACCCCAAGAGAAGGACAGTTTAGCTGGGAGGTGATTCTGGGAAGTGAGAGCAAAGAGAAAGAAATCAATTTAAGACAGTTAAAGCCTAATTCCCCCCTCCTTAAGTGTGGGCAGGATATAGTGGCTTGCTTCTAATGAAAAAAGTAAAACAAAAGTGATGGTGTGCAACTTCTGAGACTAATTCATAAAAGGCATTTCCTATCCCAGCTTGGTCTCCGTCTCTCTTGGATGGCTCACTCTAGGGAATCTGGCAACCATGTCAAGAGACACTTAAACTGTCCCATGGAAAGGCCTGAGTGGTGAGCAGCTGAGACCTCCTGCCAACAGCCATGGGAGTGAGCTTGGCAGCAGACCCTCCAGCTCCAGTCAAGCTTCAGATGACCGCAGCCTTGGTCAACAACTTGGCTACACCCCTTGTGAGAGAATCCGAGTTCTCTTGCAAGGGATCTCCAGATCCACCCAACTAAGCCATGTCTGAAATCTTGCCCCACAGAAACAGTGAAATAGGAGGCATTTGTTGCTTTAAGCCACTAAGTTTTGGGATCATTTGTTATGCAGCAATGGATAACGGATACATTGCATTATGGAACAGCTTCCCCAAAGGCCAAGTGGGAGCTCAGTCCTACAGGGAGCTCTGGGAGACAGAACATACTTCAGAGTTGTGCTCCAGGAGGGGTGAAGAAGCCTTCCTCTTCCATATCCCCTCATTATCAGTAGAGGGCTGCTCCTGGGGAATTAACACTCCAACATTGTAGCCCGCCCCTCACTGTGGCCAAAAGAAAGCTGTCAGGTGGAGAATCTTGGGTGCTTAAAGTTGGCGCCAGAGGAATGTACTGGATAGTGAATATTGAGGGGATATTGGTGGGTCCTTACAGGGTCTGTTATAGTGGTATATGTCCCAGACTTTTCATAGGTTCCCAAATTCCCAAATTTCTTCTTTTCCCATAAAGGTGAGCCATTAAAAGTGTTTAAAGTGGCTTCGTCGGTATACCTTTGAAAATGTTTCGTAAGAAATAAATCCACAAATCAGAAGAATTTGTGGTTGGGGAAAGAAGTTTTTGTTTGTTTGTTTGTTTGCATCTTTAATCAACGTACCGATTCATGGCATAAAAACCAAATGCAAAGTAGCACTGTATTCTGACATTGAACGTAACACAGTACCATT
This sequence comes from Callorhinus ursinus, assembly GCF_003265705.2. Taxonomy (NCBI): domain Eukaryota; kingdom Metazoa; phylum Chordata; class Mammalia; order Carnivora; family Otariidae; genus Callorhinus; species Callorhinus ursinus. The sequence goes on along the minus strand of NW_027397103.1, from coordinate 6,153,052 downwards.
AGGCAATGGGAGTCTCGGAAAATGGCATTTTTATAATACCTCATAAAATATCTAATATCGAACTTCGTAAATTACATCAATGCCTTTGAACAAACATCGAGTTCTTTTTAATAAATAAAACGTTCAAAATTATTTCCTGGAAGTGCATTTTAGACATTAATAACTGGCTTCAAATGAAATTCTGTTTCATAGCGATAAGCAAATGTAATTGCTGTAAACTAAAACAGTCTGTAAGGCTTACCTGCTCTAGAAAGGGAAGGAAATATTGAGCTAATGTAGCCATCAAGATATATAACCTGCTACTTCTTGAATAAACCAAATTCCATCCCTAAACAGAGAGAGCTCAGAAATTCAGACCCAAGGACATAAGTATAAGGTATTTCCTGGAATTAATTTCATATGTTTTATACATTGCAGTTATCAATTGATCTGACACAACATCCTAGCCAGTTTTAAAATTACATATCGTGCATCAGAAAAATATACATTTTCATGGCATCTGGTACTCTGTGTTATCAAAAGCATATAGTTATTAAGTAAAAAAATCAGTATTTCCACATCATTAAAAATAATAATTCCAATAGTATAAATCTCCATTCTATTTTTTACACCAGAGGTCAGCAAACGATGGCCCATGGATCTGGTGCGGTCCACCACCTACTTTCATATAGTCCACAGGGTAAGAGTGGCTTTACATTTTAAGTGGTTGGAAAAAAAACAAAAAGAAGAAGAATGTTTTGTGGCATGTGAAAATTATAAAAATTCAAATTTTAGTGTCTGCAGGTAAAGTCTGATTGAAACTCAGCCACACCCATTCATTTGTATATTGTCTACAGCTGCTTTCACTGCAGTAACAAAGCTGAGCTGTTGTGGCAGAGAACTTATGATCTGCAAAATCTAAAATATTTACCATCTGGCCTTTTAGAGAATACATTTGCCAATCCCTGCTTGACACTATCCCCATCTCCACTCTCCACTCCACTAGGGACCATTTATTGCTCCAGGGTATTCTTGAATACTGCACCAGCCTAGTGAAGACTGATGTGGCCGTGGGGTAAACTATATCCATGGAAACCCCTAAGCTGACTTATTTATGGTCCGACAAGCAGAGTACGTTTTCTCTTCCTCCCCTACCCCCTACCCCCAAAGGTATCTGAGTGAGTGAACTCCATAAATTACTTTCACTATCTACTTCATATTAACCTCTGGAGGCACATACATGAATAAGCAGGAAGAACACACACTGTAGTAGGTAGGATGGGAAGCTAGTAAAATGCAAATTTTTTGGCCTTCAATGTCTATTACGATCACTTTACTAAGCTTGGTAGATCTAGCCTGGCCCTCATTTACCCGATGTCACTTTAAAAAGTGATTCTATTATTTCAATTTTCTTTTTGAAAATTTTACTTTCAAAATTACAAAACCTATATAAGTTTTTTTGTAAGAAAATTTAAAACAACACAAATAGGTTAAAATGACATGTGTTCCCCAAGATAAATTACTGTTACTATTTTGTTGCCTTGTCTTCTATGTATCTTTCCACACATTTATGAGCTCTTTAATCTGATGAGGACATTCTACGTCCATCAGTAGACTTCTACAGCATTGCACTAATGCCTACATATGGAGTCCTTACTTTTAACCATTCCCCAATTGCTAGACATTTCAGTTATTTTCCAGTTCTTTTGTTGGCTTTTGTTTTTTTTGCCATGATAAATAATGCATGGATGAACAAATATCTTTAAAGCTAATTGTTAGATGCATCCATGATATTTTCCTAGGATACATTTGAAAGACTTAGTACTGCTGTCCCCAAGCAGATACATACTGTAAAGACTGATACATATTATAAAACTGTCCTTGGGAAAAGTCCTTCCCTTCAGCATTGTGTGATAGTGCCTATTAAACACACACACACACACACACACACACACACACACACACACATTCATTCAACATTTTTGAGGACCTACTATGTTTGAAGCACTTTCAAGTTACTAGAAATATAAACAAAGAAATGTGGCAAAGAAAAAAAAATACACAAAATACCATCTGTAATATCTTTTAACATGTCTATCCATCTATTGGTCATCCATATATCCATCCTTCCTTCCTCAAGCCATCTGCCACTCATCCATCCAACCACCTATTTATGCATTTGTGGATCTATCTAGCTGTTATGTGTCCAAAATATATCACTTACCCCTTTCACTGCTGTCACCTGGGAAAGTTACCAGCACTTTCCCCCAGACTATTCCAATGTCTTCTAACGAACTTTCTGTTCCCATCTGTGTTCCCCTTCTGTTCTATTCTCAACTTAGAGGCCAGATTTATTCTGTTAAAACATAAGATCTTATCATTTCTACTCCAATCCTTCCAGTTGTTCCCATCATACTCATAGTAAAAGCCAAGTTTTTACTATGACCCAATACCCCACATCTCAGACCTCGTCTCATACTTATCTCTCTCAGCTCCAGCCACACTGGCCCCATGTTGCTCCTCGAACCCTCCAGGCACATTCATGCCTTGAGGACTTTGTATTTGTTATTCCTTTGTGTGGAATGCCCTTCTGCCAGCTATCCTTAGAGATTCCTCACTCCCTTAGGTCTTTGCTCCAATGTTCCTTTTTCAGGGAGGTCTTCTCTGATGGTCTTACTTAATACTGCCACCCCTCTTCTACCCCAGCATTTCTTATGTCACTTCCTTATCTTTTTTATTTCCTCTTTAGCACTTATCACCTTTTCACATGTTACATATTTTGTTTGTTGTCTCTTTCCTTCACTTGAATATAAACACCAACTGGTCAGGAGTTACTGGATAGATGGATGGATGGATGGATGGATGGATGGATGGATGAGGGATGGATGGAGGGATAATGGGTGGGTAGATGGGTAGATGGGTGGGTGGATAATGGGTGGACGGATGGAGGATGGATGGATGAAAGATGAATGGACAGGACAGAGTATCCATAATATATAAGTAAATATATCACAATCTTATGGAGAATCAATGACATTCTAGCTTCACCTAGAGAGGGCTGACACAGCATACTCCCTCTTCTCATTAAATTTAGCATTTAGAGTGACTCATTCTTTCCCCTCAAGAATCCAGGAGATAGACAGGAATATATCCAATTTATAGAGGAGGAAACAGAAATTCAGAGAAGTTACCACTCACCCAAGGTCAAACAGCTAGTAAATAGCATCACCAGTATTCCAAAATCCTATCTTATTTGAACTCTCCAGCATAAATACTATAACCTGAGAATTGCGAAGAATGTTCTCCAACTTCAAAGAAAATTCAGTGACGAGGAAGGAAAAATTAACTGTAAAGGAGAGCTGGGAAAGGAAAGGAGAGGGGAGGGGAGGGGACGGGAGGGGAGGGGAGGGGAGGGTCAGAGAGAAGAGGAGAGGAGAGGAGAGGAGAGGAGAGGAGGAAGGAAGGAAGGAAGAAAAGGAGAGAACAACTGGCCAGCTTCTTCATAATGAAAAGGAATAGAAGTGGGGAAAGGAGTTAATAAAGAGAACCACTTGAAAGGAGACAAAGATCTTTTCATATAAGATGACTCTTCTATGACAAAATGGAAACTGTGCATCCGCAAACGTCATGTCCTTTCTCCAAGGCTGCAGTTATTTATCTGCTTGAGCTCTTGTTTTTTCCCTTGCTTTAAAGTGAAGTGCGCAAACACTCTCACTTCAAAGGGAAAAATCCCCATAAATGTCATTTTACTGCCGGCCCAGAAGAATAGCATCAGCAGACCCTGAGAGTGGGGTGGGGTGTAGGGACCCCAGGCATGTCGGTGATTAAGATGGCGAGTGATCTCTGGCCGCCCCTTATAGAAGGGAGGGCAACCTCCAGGGAACCCAGCTAAGTGCATGCCCACAGCACCTAACTGCATGGCACTTCCTGAGTTCAAATCCCAGGTATGCCTCTCGTTAGCTAGACAAGTCTCTCAGTAAGGCTGAGCCTTGGTTTCTGCATCTGTAAGATGGCACAGATTTAATAGTAGCCACGGCAAGGGGTCCCATTGTGAGGATTTTTTTAAATTAGCAAATGGAAAGTGCCTAGCACAGTGCCTGGCATGTAAGTCCCTAGCAGCTAGTAGCTGTTGTCTTTGGGCATCTCTTACATGGATGGAGCTGGGTCTTACTGTCTTGTGTCTTCTTTCCTCTTCCCCTTCCGGGAATGCAGGAAGTTAGTGTCTTAGCCATGAAAGCCCAAGAAAACCACAGCAGCTCCCAAAACAATCCTATTGGCTTTATTGAGCCAATGCCAACAACCTCCTACTAACAGACCTCTTGTGACATGGGTGGTTTAAGCCACCTGAGTCAGGTTTTCTCCCATGTGTGGTATTTGCATCCCTAGCTAATACAAACTTGAGACAGAGAAGTTCCTCTCCTTAGGCCTGGAATCTCAACTCCAGCCAGCCTAGATGTATTGAGAGTACTTCCACAGCTTGTGGGAAAATGTTGATTTCTGCTTTACCAACAGCGAGAAAGAAACTAGGCAGAAAGACAGCCTAATGATGTGTGAAGCCAAGATGAACGTAACAGAGATAGGACAGATTATCCATCTGTTGTGGATACCATTTCAGTTGATCTTGCTGGTGTTATCCCAGAGCCTTTAGCGATGTGGCCTGGCCTGGTCTCTGACTTGCTGTAAGGAATTAGGAGTTGTAGACCTGCCTAAGCAAGATCACTGAATGGCTACAGCATTGAATGGCTACACCGCTGAATGGCTAGGTCAGGGAGTGGGGAGTGTGGACTGGCCAAGGGAAACTGATACTGTGGGGGAAAGGAAATCATGACTTCAAGATCTTCTCCCTTCCTCAACACCATGGTGGAGTGGAGGCTGATTTTGTTCAGGAGTCTGACAAGACTCTAACAGACTCAGCAGAACTGTCCAAACAATTTCCTTCCTCAACGAGCTCAGCTATAACAGGAAGTTCGTAGATCGTTGGGTACCTCAACCCCATTTACATTGCTTATTCAACTCAGTCCAATTTCCCCAGAAGCTGAAGCACATATCTACTTCAGATGGGTTTCCTTATACTCAGGCTGTAGAGAAAATTCTGTCCACCATTCCTGTCCTTAATCATTCACTCATGCATGCATGGGTTGATTGACTGACTGATTCCATTAACGTTTACTGAGCACCTACTATAGGCCAGATTCTACATGGAATGGAATTTCAAGAATGACAAGGGACACATCCCTGCTTCAGTAAGGACACAACACTCTGGATCCCATTCATTTCCTACACTAAACCGTCCTCAACATTCATCCGGGGAAAGCATCTTTTCAATCTCTTCATTCCACAATTTATCACCTGGTTGAGATGTTTATTACTTTTGCTTCAGGAGAATCTGATTGCAGTTGTTCCAACAGTTTCCCTAAGTCACTCTACAAATGCATTTAAAAAAAATATTTTGGCAAGTCTACGATTTTCATTGGAGAATTCTACATGACTTCATTATGTTTTTACAGAGAGCAGAATGTATGGCATGGGATATATCACAAAACTTTTACAGTAGCTTTGGAAGATGGGGGACAAATTGCCTTGCTTCGGACATATGACCACACTACCACCTGGTGGTAATGTTGCACCTGAAGCCATTGAATAAAGATGGCTGAGTTACCCCAAACCTGAATTTCTGGCAAAACTCAGGAATTGGAAAGAGATTCTTCATGGACAAAATTAAAAGGGTAAAAGAGCCCATGTGGAACCATGTCTCAGGGATCTGTACAAATGCAGATCACTACTCTTCAATTATGATCTCCAACTGCCATATTTATGGCAAATAATAACTGTTCATAGTTGTGAAGTTTACATATGAAAGCTTTTCAGATACCTGACTTGGGATATGCATTACTTTTGCCCCCATTTCACAGCTGAAAAAAGTGAGGTTCAAAGAGTTTATGGAACTGCTTGGGGTAGAGTTAGCAATACAGAGAAACCAGGGTTCAAATCCACATTGTCTAATGCTTCAATGCGTACTCTCTGCATTTAGGAAGGGCATCATTATAGTGCCGGGCGCCATATGAAGTTGGAAATCAGATGCAAGCGTCCATATTATATCAGAGCACGCTTTTATCAAGGCACGTACGTAGAATAAAGAACCAAATAAGTAGCGTGTCACCATCATGTGAACACGTAGACTCCTACTGGTTGAGTGTACACATGACAAGATGGCCCTAGTTACATCAGCTCAGATTCCACAGAAGCAGAGCCTGAGACAAGGATTCAGGTGCAAGTGATTTATCAAGAGTGCTCTCCAGAGAAATCTATACCAGGCCAACAGAAGCAAGACAGAGAAGTAAAGGAAGCCAAACAAGCCAATCAGGTGAAGTCAAGCTTCAGCCTGATCTGACAGGCGGCTCTAAACTGTGAACTGCATTTCAGAATTGTTCCATCTTGAGAACAAGGAGGCTTAGCTTTCATACCCTAGGACAAGGCAGTCACTAGCTATGGGGACATAACTCTAGAAAGGAACATAAACTCTCAGGCACCTTCAGGTAAGGTGGTTCCAGTTACCTAAAAGCAATTCTCTGAAGGACTGAAAATATGAGCCATTAACAACAATAGACACAACAGCTGGGAGATGGGCACACTTAACCAGCAAAAGGGATCCCAGGGGATCTGGCAGGGCACCAACAGCATCCTTGTGTTCTTTCTCTTTCTGCCACAATGGCTTCCACAAGGTTCTTCAAATGTACCCACATATGTCTTCAAATGTACCTGCCCCAGGACCTCTGCACTTGTGGTTCCCTCTGTCTTGATGTTCTTTTTGCTCACCTCCTTCAATGCTTGGCCCACATGTTATTTTCTCAGTAAAGCCTTTCTCAACCATCCTATTGGAAACTGAACATACACACACACACACACATACACACACACCTTTTTCCAGCCTTATTTTTCTTTGTGGTATTTATTACCATCTCACACATCCATAATTTATGTATTTGTTTTGCATATTATTTCCCTGAACTAGAATGTAGGATCTGAGAGGGCAGATGTTTTGGCTCATATTGCTCACTGTTGGGTCCCTGGTCCCTAAAACAACCACTGGGCATGTAGTACATGCTTCAAAAATATTTGTTGATTGAGGGGCACCTGGGTGGCTCAAATGGTTAAAGTGTCTGCCTTCGGCTCAGGTCATGATCTCCAGGTCCTGGGATCGAGTCCCACGTCTGGCTTTTTGCTCAGCAGGGAGTCTGCTTCTCCCTCTCCCTCTGCCTCTGCCTCTCCCCCTGCTTGTATTCTCTCTGTCTCTCTGTCTCTGTCTCTCTCTCAAATAAAAAAATAAATAAACAAATCTTTAAAAAAAATACTTGTTGACTGAATGAACGAAGATGTAAATATTTAATGGAAACATTGCCCTCGTTTAACGAGAAAATACGTTTGTTACAAAAACACAATACGTGAATATATACTCAGTATGAGTTCAACTACACAAAATATGTGGCTATGCATAGGAAGAGACTGGAAGGGAATTCAGCAAAATGTGGCTTAATTTAGTGGCAGTGGCATTAATGGTTATTATATTCTTCTCAATACTCTTCTATGTGGTCCAGTTTTCCAATGCGGCCATATACAATATGCTTTAGCAGGGAAAGATGCTTCATTTTATTTTGTTATACAAAATAAAAGAGTTGAGGGTCACCTGGGTGGCTCAGTTGGTTGAGCGTCTGACTTGATTTCGGCTCAGGTCATGATCTCAGGGTTGTGGGATCTAACCCACCATGGGATCTGTCCACGCTCAGTGTGGACTCCGCTTGAGGATTCTCTCCCTCTCCCTCTGCCTCTCCCCCTGTTCGTGCTCACTCTCTCTCTCTCTCTCTCTAATAAATAAATCTTTAAAAAAAAAGTAAAAAAAATAAGAGTTGAAACATGAAGGACTTTTGGTGGATTAATCATTTGGGGGATGATTCCCACAAGAGAAGAGACAGACAACATATAAATGCCTAGTGTGTATGTCATACTGTGGTGTGCCATGAAGGAAGATACACTCTCATGTTCCACCATGTTCAGGTGCAATGCCTGGCTTGAAGCAGGTGCTCGTCAAGAATCCGAGTATGGGAAGAGGAGAGAAAGGGAGGAAGAGAGAGATGGAGGAAGGCAGAGAGGGAGGGGGGATGGGAGGGAGGAAGAAAACACATCAATCAAAATCCCACCCTCTATCCTGATGGGGTCTGAAGGCTTCTGCCCCAGTTCCTGGGTAGGACGGGGCTGCCAGGGACAGCCAATCCTTGGGCAGGGACAAGAGCAGCGATCATCCATTGAGCTCTGGCTGTGTGTCAGACCCCGGAGGAAGCAGCCAGGAGCCCCACCATGCACAAGTGACATCAGCACCCTGAACCTGTGGAGTCCTCTTGCCCAATGGGATAGTTACATCAGCGCCACCCGGAGCGGCTATCTGTCCACACAGTAAACTGATGGGACCTCAACTTGAAGACGGAAACACTGAGGCAACAAGAGAGGATAAACCACCTGTCCAAAGTCAGACACTTTGGGGAAAGACCGATTTCAACCCATTCTCCCTCACCTGCTCTTGCCTGCTCCCTGTGGGAGGGTATTTGGGTCCATAAAGCAGACCCTGGAAAGAGGGGGAGGGCCCAAGGCTGAGACACAGACAATCTGGACCTGAGGCCACGGACCTGGTTCTCTGTGCTTGGATGGCGAGCAGACGGCTTTGCATCTCTGGACCCCCCGGGGGAGTGAAATCGTCCATGTTCAAGAGACTGCAGTTCACCCAAGGTCAGAGTAATTGCGCATGATTAATGGTTGATCCTTCGTGAAAGCCCTGCACAAATGCTCCAAACCGACTTAGGCGTAATTTCATACTCCTCCCAGTCCATTTAGAAGAGCGGGGCTTTATTTCCTCTCTGCACAGCTAAGAAATCAGAATCTTCAGCTCTGGAAAAGAGCTTTTAAACCCCTGCCTCCCGGCCCGTGGCTTCCCAGGGCCAGTAGCAGACTTCACGGATGGACGTGTCTGGCTGTCTAGGGAACAGGGAAAGGAGTGGTCAGAGCAGAAAGAGGGGACATTGGCGGAGTGCTCACCATGACATGAATGAGCTCCCTCAATCCTCAAATCCAGGATGTGAGGATTGTCTCCATTTTACAGGCACAGAAACTGAGGCACGAGGGGATAAATAGTTTCAGGCCACACAGCTCATAAACGGGGCAGCCGGGATTTGAACCCTAGCAGTCTGGCTCCAGAAGCAGATCTGAAGGAAGCCCCATCTGTTTTAGGCTTCATGTTTTAGGACAGGCTCCAGCGGAGATCAATCAAATCACCCGACTCTTCACCTGGTTGGTTAAATGGCTCCTTTGCAAGCAATGACCGCCCCCCCCCCATGGCACCACCCCAGCTGCTCCCCTCCAACAGCTCGCATCACATCACCCACCTGTCCCCAACCCCAAGACATGCACAGAGCACTCCCTCTTGCTCTCCGTGCCTGGCATGCAGGGTGTGCCCTGCCTTTGCCCACTTACCGAGTCCTCCTCACCCTTCGAGGACCGGGCTGAGCATGTCCCCCCACAAATAGGCAATGAATGGCTGAAGCCAAGTGTTAAATCCAAGCTTACTAACTGACCTCCTGACGTTCATATGTGGCCCTCAACTGGGCTTTTGTTTGACCACCTGGTGCTTTAAAACAATGGAATGAGTTGCCCATATTTTCAAAAGCAGCAGATTTCACACTAAATCATGTGGAGTTCTGGTAGCTCTTAAAAAGCCCGAAGACCTGGCAACACGGACCTAAGATCCTGCCCGGCAACAGTTAGTGGACATGGGCAGGGGCTGTGCCCTTCGGAGGGGACAGGGGCTCCCCAGATCATCAGAGTCCCCTCCACCCCGTGCCCCTGCCCACTTCACTCCTGGAACACCTCTGGCCCCTGTAGGTCTGGGAGTTTCAAGCCCCGCTCTGAAGATTCTGCAAAACGGGAGCTTGGGAGCAGAGAAAGGGCAGCTCTGGGGAAATGTGTTCTGAATCTGAATCATCCTTCCCATTCTGCACCAGCTGCCTGCCTTGCCCACTACAGGATAGATTATAGAATCAATCAGATCATCAGTTCCAGAAATGCACTCAAAACGAAAGCCATACTCCATTCCTTCCTTTATTTCCCAAAAAGCTGTGTATTCCCTCCATGAGCAAGGAATTTTGTCTAACTGACATACATTTCGAGGAAGCTGCCAGAAGGCAGTTGCTTCTAATTCTTTAACTCTTAACTTTTCTACTGAAGCCTTTAAAACAGAGCTTCTCCGTAATGCCTGCATCTACGTTCCTCCCGGTGAGGAATTTCGTCTCTGGTGAATGGACCGGTAAGGGCATCCTTGGCTGGTTCCTGTGGCTACAGGGCTGGCTCCTGGTCTCCGCTGTTCAGAGGCTCTGGGTCTCAGCTAACACACACACCTCACTTTCATGTGTCCTCAGAGCAGGGGGCTCAGCGACAGGCCCCAGCCCAGGGTCTGGGCCTCCTGGAAAGGCCTCATTACAGCCTCCCAGGACTGTGCAGAAGGTGTGGGTCCCCTGTCCCAAACCCAGCCTGGCAACTTTTATTGGGGCTCAGGCTTTAACTGGAGATTTAAAAGAGCTGGGGCTTTTATTCAAGACAGCTGGAATGCCGATCCCCATGGGTAATCACAGCCCAAGTCTCCAAGAGGAAAACAGTGGGTTCTCCAGACAGACCTGCTCGGGGTCCTAGTGCCCACGATTGGGAGGGAGGAAGGAGGCGCTGCCCAGTTGCCCTCTGATCTTTGAACCCGGGCCTGTCATCTCCACAAAGAAGCAAGAGCGAATCCATCAAGCTAAGGCGACCTGTCCACACCACCACAGATCTCCCAGCCAGCCAGATCCCCACAGCCCCAAGGGTGGTCACCCCACACCCTCGCCTGTCTGTTCTTGCTGGAGGTCTGAGGCAGTTCCCGATCATGGATCCGGAACAGCAGGAACCCTGTCCGCACTGGGAATAAGGCCTGTCCTCCAATATGGTGGCAAGATACCTTCCAGATTCTTTTCTGGTTGGTGACCCCAGGAATCCAGAACTGAGATGGTTGCCATGGCAACCGGGCCCAGAAGGTTGGTTTTGTGTTTGGTGTTTTCAACTGTGTCCTCTAGCTGAGAGGATGTGGGTATATTTGGGGAAGGGGTGAGGCTGGTGGAGGGAGCCACTTCAGCGTACCGTCTTGGTTGCCCACCTTTTGTCTTGGGCTCAGAGCACAGTCTTGGTGAGAGTCTCCTCACGGAGAGGACATGGGGTGTCTGAGGGCTCCCTCCCGTTTCCTCCTCAGTCAGGACATCACGAACGCCCTAGCAAGTTAAGCACGAGGGAGCTTCAAATTCCTGCTTACCTTCCGCCTTCCTCAACCACACTAACCCCTGGGTGTGCAAAGACAGAAGGACAGCCCGCCTGGAGGGCTGGGGCCTTGGCTCCGCTGCCGCATGACTGTGTGGCCCTGGGAAATATGTTTTCTTTTTCTGGGCCTCAGTCTACCCATCCTACAGTGAAGGAGGAGGACCCGAAGAAGAAACGGCAGTTAGGGTTCCTCTCAGTTGCCGGTTCTCAACGATTGGGAGAGACTGCCTGAAGCATTCATCTGAGAAGGGAATTAGCAAATGCACCCCCCTCCACACCGCCACCCCCCTGCACGCCTGGCTTTGCCATCTTGTATAAAAGACACAAGGTCTTATCTGCAGGTCCAGTCGGGGCTTCTTTGAGGTAAGAGAAATTTAAGTCCCTGCAAAGCAGCTTCAGGGAAGAATCCTTCTAGATTATTCAGTCTCTCCCAGTTGTTGACCTTGGCTCCCCTGAAACATGTGGCCTTAATCCGGGACTTTGGACGCTACAGTTTTCCCTCCATCTTTTTTATTGTTTGCAGCACGGTGTCCTAGGACCCACCTTGAAGTCTTCCCGGCGGCCGTGCCCATAAAAAGAAGCATGAGACCAGGGAACAGAGAGCTCCTTCTAACTGTGAAATGCTGTGTGTATTTGTCAGGGTCCAATCAGAAAACCGAAACCACTAAAGGTCTTTCAAGCCAAGGGAGTTTGATCGAGGGAGAGACTTTGATAGACTGCCAAGAGGAGGGAGGGACTGAGAAGCAACCCAGAGCGGAAGAAGATGTTCTTACTCTCCTTGGCTGGAGGCACAGTGAGAGAAGGGAGCTTTGCCAGGGCCAGAGGCTGGGTCCCCCAGGAGGTGGGAGAGCCCTGGCCAGGGGTGCCAGTGGGGCTGAGACAGCAGAGGAAGGAGCGCGAGCGGAGCAGAAGGAGAGGCAGCAGACGCTGTGGAAGCAGAGACGGCGCAGAAATACCCCGGCCACTCCCCTTCTCCGACTCTCCCGTTGTCTGACAACCCTCCCAATGGCCAAGCGTTCCTGGGACGCCAGGAAGCCACACCACACCGATGCAAGAAACTATTATTACAGGAGAAGACCGCCGGCTCCTGATGAAGAAGAGGAGGGCCAGCCACAGGATTCCAGAATCCCACACAATCTTCCTTCTCCCACGTGGCTGGAGCGGGTGAGAACAGAGTCCACCAGGATACCTTTACATTTCTGGATAAAATCTCGACTCCACGGAAACAGTGGGGTGGAGGAGTAGATAAGGAAATGGGAAGTGGGTAGTTTGTACATTCTACTCTGCCTAAAACCAAGCATCAAAGGGATAGCTCTCCTCCAGGCAGGATTTATTTCCATCTTAAGATAGAGAGAAGCCTCAGCACGGGTGGGAGTGGTCTGCCCCCGTCCAGAGGGGCCTCTGGTGAGGAGGCTTGTAGAGCTCAACCCCAGAGACCGGGAATGACATTGTCCTTCTGGCGCCCTTGATCCATCAGAAACTGACAGCATCTTGTCCAGCAGTCAGCTGCCTCCCACTTAAGGGTGCCTGTGGGAGGAAGCAAGCACTATTTCCCCTTCTCCCTTCATCCCTGCCCTGCCCTGGACTCCGTCTCAAGATGCACATGCAGCCGTAGAGATGCACTCTCGGCCTCTGAGCACCACTGCTGCACCAGGCCTCGTGTTCATAAATGGCCCCTGAGTCCAGGACCGTCTGTCCCCATCTGCCTCAGGAGCTCCCCAGCAGGTCCTGCTGCAGCCATGTGGACCATGTTCGGCTTCTTGGGCCGAGTGCCTTCTCCTCCTGGGGTTGGGACACCCCACAACTTCCTTTTGTCGGCTTAGCACCGACTCACCTCTCAAGTCTCAGGAAATGTCACTTTCTTAGGGAAGTCCTTCCTAAAGTGGTCTGTGTTTCACAGCACCTTGCCCTTGTCCGACCTGTTACATGCTATCTTTACTCCTCATGTAATTACCTAGACTAGGGGTCAGCAAACAACCACCAGTGAGCCAATCCAATCCACCGCCACTTCCTGTAAATAAAGTTTTACTGGGACACAGTCATGTCCACTCATTTGCATATTGCCTATGGCGGCTTTCACACGGCAAGGGCTGGGCTGAATAGCTGCAACCGGGACCTAATGGCCAGGGATCTTTCTAAATGTACATCACCTAAAATTAAAATCTCCAGTCTTCTTTGTGTCTCTCTCTTGCTTTCAGAATAACGCCCAAACACATTAACATTACATAATAAGCCCTGCCAGATCTGGTCGCTGCTTGCTTTGCAAAGCTACAGATGCTGAAGGTTCGGGAGATCTGAATGAAGGAAACTGGTATTTGCCAGTCACTGAGGCAGGCCAAGCACTGTGCTGGGTGCTTCATGCTTATACTGGTCCTGGTATGTCCCCTGTAAATTACTGGCTTATCTATTCATCTTAGATTTGGGGCTTATAACGTTTATTGCTATTCTCTGATAGATTTTTCAGGAAATAGTGTCAGCCATTTCTGTTCGATCGAAGGTTCAAACTAATTTCTTTTTAATTGATCACAATTTTTGTTTCTCGGTCAGCAGACTGTGGGCCATTTTTCCTGGGGCCACTACATTCTGGGTGTCTTCCCTTTAAGGTATTTTAACCTGTAGCAGCTGATTATATTAATGACTGAAGCTCCAGATCCTCAAACCGTGTTAAATCCTTTAGAATCAGGTTTAGTTACATGGGGTGAAAAACCCTAAATATGACTTAGAAATTTGCTTTGTCACATAATTTAGCCCAGAGGCAAGCAGTCCAGACTGATATGTCAGTTTTACAATCAACAGGGACCCAAGCTACTTTTCTCTTACTGCTTTACCTTTCTTGGCTTCCCACCTCATAGTCCAAGATGGCTGCTTGAGCTTCATCCCTTATATCTGCATTCCATCCACACTGAAGGAGGAAGGGAAGAAGAAGAGGCAAAGGGCTTGTTCCAGCTGTCTTTTAAGGACATGAATCATATAACATTACCTCTCAGATCTCAGTGGCCAGAGCCTCCATAACCACACTTTGATGTAAGGGAGGCTGGGAAATGGATTCTTTATGTCAGAGATCCAGTGCCCAGCTAAACATGGAGTTCTGTTACTAAGGAAGACAGAGAGAATGGACATGGCCAAATGACCACCAGCCTCTACCACAGGTATCCAGCTATTCCACATTGCCACCAGCCAGACTATATTTATGTACTTTATATGAAAACAAATCAAGACCAAACTTAAGTTAAAAATTGTGCAATGCACAATTGGGTTATTCTGTTCACTCATCCATCCACTTGTTCGTTCATTCAACAAACATCTATGTAGCTTCTATTCTAATCCAGGCACTGAGCAAGAGGCAGGATGGGAGAATTGAATAGAAATGAGAGAACAGATCAAGCCATTCCTGATCGTCTTCTTAAGGTTATTTTCTTTTATTATTTTTTCTTCCTAAGGTCATTTTGAATGGAACAAGGGATATTTTAATGAACAAGGCCATTTATCATGAGAGTGCATGAACAGGATAACAATAAAAACCAGCACCTCAACTAATGGATGCTTAAAGCACCAAGTCCCCCAGTCAACTGTGATGTTCTAAACTCTTCAGGGGTCTCCAGGCTGGGCTGTCTAGAGCTCTTCTCCACGAGGAAACTCTACACTGGCCTGCTCAGCCCCCTCCCCCCACATGTCCAACGACAGAATCCAGCCCTGGGGCCTCAGAAAGGCAGAGATATTTATGCCACGTCCGGAAGACCAAATCTAAGAGACAGAGCTGATGCCACTTGAAAGGAATCAGAGTAGAATCTCCAGAGATTAAGGAAATGACACTGACCAAGTTGCAAAGGGGAAAAGGGTGAGAAGAAGTACAGATTAAAGCAGCTGGACCATCCATTATTTTGATTTGTCCTTTTTTTTATTATTTCAAAGGGAATTACAGGAGATGAATTAAGATTTCATTAGCTCCCGACAACTTCAGGAATATTCATCCATCTTGCATTGGCCTTGACACCAGTCTCTGTAGGGTTGGGGGAACGAGAAGAGAAAGCTATGGATGTGCCTCTGACCCGTCCCTCCCCACCACCCTCCCTCAGTGCCCCTGCCTCTCGCCTCTGGCCACTTTCCCTTTCATGCCTTTGTTTGACATATAGGAAAGAATCATGAGGTGTTGAGTATCATTAACTTCCAAACACCTAGGAAATCAGTAGGAAAGTGCAAACACCGTGGACCCCAACCGTCCCCACAAATGATCTGTCCTAAAGTCCTCCCCTCTCGAGATGAAAAGAAGGAATTTGGCAGGCTGACAGTCTCAGGGAGAGAGGACTGAGCAAACAGGAGGGGGACAGGCAGAATAAATGAAAATATGATTGACTTCTTACCTTGGCCCGGCTCACACATGGTTCTGAGCATTTAATAAACAGGTTGACACTCTGAGTTCCCTCATTAGGGGAACACGCAGACCTGGACTATCATAAATCAGAAAGCCAGGTTATCAAAGCTTGTGATCTTTAACTGTGTCAGGGCGCCCTCCTGTCTGCTCAAATGGAGGCAGCAACCAGCAAGCTGCAAAGAATTAGCCGCTGTGCCATGATTTAATACACACGCCCCCAGAGGAGGAGGCGGGAGGCAGGGCCGGGCAGGGGAAGGTTGCCCAGGTACCCAGCACGAGGACAGCTGTCTTGGGCGTGCATGTACTTGGGGGACAATGATGAACCCAAGAAACAGACCTCTGTGTTTGATGAGACTGGCAGAGATCGGAGGAAATTGCTACGCATGTTAGGATTTCCAAGCTGGAAGGGGCCTCGGAAGCCCTTTGATCCTGTGGTTTACCAGCCTAGCTTCGTGTCAGAATCGAACAGAAAATGGGTAATTTCTAGGAAAGCTACGTTTCTCCTAGGCCCCCCAAATTGCATCCAAGAGAAATGAATGCGTATGTCCGCAAAAAGATTTACAAGAAAATGTTCATGGCAGCTTTATTCATAACAGCCCCAAACTGGAACCAACCCAAATGTCCTTCAGCAGGAGAATGGATAAACACACTGTGGTATGTCCATACAGGGGAGTACTATTGAGTAATAAAAATAAATGAACTCCTGATACATGCAACATGAATGGATCACACAGACCCAGTGCTGAGTGAAGAGCCAGGCACAGGAAAGTAGACACTGGTTGACTCCATTTATATGAAGTTCAAGGACAGGCAACACTAATCTATGGCAATAGAAGTCAGAATAGTGGAAGGATAAGGGGGACCCAATTTGGGGAATACAGGAATTTTGGGGGGAGATGGAAATATTCTATATCTTAATCTGGATGATGGTTATGGGACTGATTACATTTACAAAATTTCACTAACCAGCACACTTACTACTTGCATATTTTACTATATATAAATTACATCCCAGTAAAGTACTGCAAAAACAAACACATGAATAAATGAATGCAGACCTTAGGGCCTTTGCACATGCTACTCCCTTTGCCAGAAGTATCCCCCTACAGCATTTATGAGATTGGCCCCATAACATCATTCAGGTCTTCACTTAATGTTCACATGTTCAGAGAGCTCAGCCATTTACTGTTGCATTGCTGTTTTTTTTTTTTCCGTCTGTCTACGTATTCCTAATCATGCTCAGAAATTACCTTGTATATGTATTTGTTTGTTGTCTGCCTCCTCTTCCAGCCCCATCACTATGAGACTGTGAGCTCCTAAAGAATGTTCTATCCATCGTATTGCCTACTTGTGCTATGTCTCTGTTTATCCCTTCCCACTCGCCACCCACCATTCTATGCCCTGCTATCGGCTCAGAGCCACCTTGCTGGAGTACATCAGCATGCTTCCTCACCTTCTGGCATCTGGTTGAGTTCTGACCAATGGGAAACCCCAGGAGGAGACTGAAGGGAAAGGGAAATGGGGACATTAGGATGTCATCTCTACTCCAGGAGGTCACTACAAGCTGGCTGCATCTCTAGATCAGTCACCCTCAACTAAGGGTGACATTACCCCAAGGGACATTTGGCAAAGTTTAGAGGGTATTGCTGGCCTCCTGGAGGTAGAGACCATGGATGCTGCTAATACTTAGAATCCTACAATGCATAGAACAGCCCCCTACAGCACAGAAGGATATATCAACAGTGACAAGTTTAGGGAAATCTGTTCTCAATAAAGGTTCCAGCTCTCCTAAGGAGGTCCTCCCTCCATAGCTGTCTCCCTCAAACTCAGGTAATACAGGTAACACTCCCCCCTTCCTTCAGGTCTAGAGGTTGGAAAAGCCCCAGTGTTGCTAGCTTGCAGGTCCCGCACTACCCTTTTCGCTTCTCTAATATCCTGCCCACATCCTTGTCTTAGCCCCTTTATGAAACTCCTTAAACTACCCTAACCAGAGTGGGCTATTCTGTTTCCTGATGGAACCCTGACAAACGCACCATTTCATCCCCAGCAGCCAAGTGTCCAATAGCAATAAGTATCTGCTAAATTGATTAAGTAATTAAGTGATTAATTAATTAAATGATTAATAAGCTCTCCCCAGGAGATTTGGATTTAGAAAGTCAAAGATAAATCTTAGAATGTATAACTTTTTGAAGATTTCCCAGGTGATTCTACAACAATGCCTTTATGCATTAGTGGAGAAATAGGGCCAGGGAGGGGAAACTACTTTTGGGGGTCACATTATTGTGAGGAGTAGACTGTGGTTCAGTAAGTACCCCGTCTGGACATTGACTGTTAATACCATCATTCTTTGTTACTTTTCCTTGAATATTTTTTCTTTTCTTTTCTTTTTTCTTTCTTTTCTTTTTTCTTTCTTTTCTTTTCTTTTCTTTTCTTCTCTTTTCTTTTCTTTCTTCTTTTCTTTTCTTTTTTTTCTTTTCTTTTCTTTTTTCTTTTCTTCTTTTCTTTTCTTTTCTTTTGTTATTTTAGTCACCACACAGTACATCAGTAGTTTTTGAAGTAGTGATCCATGATTCATTGTTTGGGCATTACACCCAGTACTACATTAGCAATGCCTTGGGCATAATGCACATTCTGACATCCACACCTCCTGGATATCTAAGAGGAACATTTAATCTGTGAGGTTCTAGTTATTTACACATGGTTCTGAATGTCCAGGGATGGAGAGACAGCTCCACAGAGGAGACAGAAGCCTGAGGACAGATATTTCTGGCTCAGCCCGAGATTCTGCCACATCCAAGCTCCTTGACCAATTAAGATTCAGTTCCCTCACCTAGAAAATGGAGATGAGAATGCTTACTGCTCAGGTTTGTCCTGAGACAATGCCTATAAAGCGTGTGGCCAGGTGTTGGACACAGAGTGAGATTTCAGACAGTGGGTGGTCCTGGCGAGGTGTGCTCCAGTCCAATTTTCTGCAGTTGTGTTCTAGAATTCTCAGAGTTCTCGGTGGGGCTGAACCAGGACAACTTGAATCTAAAAAAATAAGAGATTCAGTCCTCTATATTCTTAGCTAAAATGTAGGCGGTAGAAAAGCCAGTCCCAAGCCCCCAAGACTCCGGCTGCAGGTTGAAATTGCTTACCATAGCTTTAAACCTGCCTGTGAAAAATATCCACATTCTATTTCGAGCTTAAGAGAACAAGGCTTCCTCTAGGTTTTCTCAAAAGAGTAGAATTAGGATCTCATGTTTGCTCTTCTCTCCTCACATTCAGATTAAAGTCTTTAACACCAGGGAACTATCAGGTTTTCCACTCAGAAAGAGAATGGATTGGAGAAAAAAAGGAAAATAGAAAGCTTACTTCTGTCCCTCTGTTGCTCCATAACTTGGACTTAGACTCTGAGGACTTGAACGTTGACTAGTCTAAGGAAAAACAAAAACGTGTGCTCCTAGTATGCCTTGTAACTTAAGACTCAAGGAAGGACCAAAGGGATGGTGAGAATAAGGGAATATTCTCTTTAGTGGAGACTTAAATACACCGGCCCAGTACTTTCTAAATCCAAGACTCAGGATTTTCATCTGTGAAATGGGGATATAGCAGTAACTTCCTTATGAGGCCAAGGTAAGGACAGACTGATATAACTGTAGTAATTATTTTCCACCTACAAGTTTGTGGGGCAACCTTCTTCAGTTAACACTCTGTGTTGCTGCTGTACATTGTCCTCAGGGAAAATCCCTTTAATTTTTTCTTCCAATTATAGAGTCAATATCGTTTATTGTGGAAAACTTGAACAGTATATAAAAAAACAATAAAGAAAACAAGAGTGACATGAACCTCCTCCCCCACCACCCCCGTCCAGCATCCTAAGATAGTTGCCGTTAACATTAGGGGAATGCTGTTCATGCAACTCTTTATCCATTTTAAGCTGTTTTCAAAGATCCAACCTGATGTTGGGATCAGCTATGAATCTTCAAATTTTAACCCAGCTATAGCACTTTGGATTGTATGGATAGATGAGTGATTTAACCTTTCCGGGCCTTGGACCTTAGTCTATAAAATGGTGTATTCATTCCCTAGGGCTGCTGGAACAGATTTCACAAACTGAGTGGCTTAAAAGAAGAGAAATCTATTCTCTCTGCATCCTGGAGGACAGAGCCCTAAATCAAGGTATCAGTGGAGGTGTTCCTTCCGGAGGCTCTGAAGGACAACCTGCTCAGTGCCTCCCTCCTTGCTTCTGGTGGCTGCCACCAATCCTTGGAGTCCTTTGGCTGTAGACATGTCACTTGAACCTCTGCCTCCTTCTTAAGACCCTCACCCCCATGTCTGTTCTTGTCTTCTTATGAAGGGCGCTTGTCATTAGATGTAGGGTCCACCCAAATAATTCAAGATGATCTTACGTCAAGATTCCTAACTTAATTATATCTTCAAGATTACTTTTCCAAAGAAGCTCACATGCACAGGTTCCAGGTGGACTACCTCTTTGGGGGGCCGCCGTTTAACTCACTACAAATGGGACTAAGAATACTTGCCTCCCGGAGTAACTGTGATAAACAAGTTGAATGGATCGTGTTTATGCAGTTCTTGGCACATGATAATGATCGATACATGCTGCATATTAATAATCTTGTCTGAAGGGCGTTGTTTCTCCTCCTTCTTTCTGGAGGAATAAAGTAAGATATAAATAAACAAACCTAAATGAATAATTTTGAGGTACAAGCGGGTGCCCAAAATGTGGTTTTCTTTAATTCTCTATGTGCTCTCTCTACTGTCTTAAAGAAGAGAGTTTTGATATATTTATGCTCTGATTTTTTTCTCTCTCTCTTTTCCCTGGGGCTTCTCTCTTCTCTCTAGCTTTCCTTCCTCCAGACATAGCTCAGCAGGTTGGCCATTTTTATCGGAAAACACAAAGCTTCAGAAGGCATAGATTCAACCAAATCAATTAGGTGAATTACATTTTATTTAGAGTGAAAAATCCACCATTCATGGCAGCATGTAGCTTTTCATGCTTCTGTGACATTGAGGTTGAACAGAAATTCTTTACAACTTCATTATTTTAAAAAATAGAGTTGTTCTGATTTGTTTTTTAACTTGGTAGATGAAAATCAAGACCAGTGAAAATGTTGAATGAGGAAGCTATTGCTCACTTCACAAAAAGATTTGTCCTTGACCAGATGATGCTCCTGGTGCATTTCTGGCAACTTGATTTATAAGAGGTGGATAATAATAGAGCAAGAAAAACAATGGAGTGGGGATGCAGAGAAGTGAGTTTTATTCTGGGCTGCATTATCCTCTAGCTGTGTGGCATCATGTGGTAAAGTAACCTCTCTGTGTCTTGATTTTCCTACTGTCAAAAGAGGGAGGGTTGGAAGAGATGGCTGCCTAGGTGCCTCCCAGCTCTGACCCTTCTAGAGCTCATCCAACAAATGCCAATCGCAGCTCTGACACTTCTAGAGTTCATCCACCAAATACCGACATTTCTCCATGCACCCTTCTAAATATTTAACTTCAATCCCTTCACCAGTGGCCAAGAGAACATTGGAGGAGAAGGCACCAATTTTTCTACAGGTGGAACACATAACGGCATTTGTTGACTTGGAAACTTCCATGATTTTTCATCTAAGAACAGGGAGTTCTGAAGCAAATGAGCACAACAGGGAATAAGCCACCCCACAAAGGAAGTTGAACAATGGTCTCAAGACAATACACTCACACAGGTCCCAAGACTGTGTGTCCACTTGCCCAGTGGTAGGATCCAAGGTGAAGTCCAAGAGTGAGATAGCGAGAAGGACCTTTGTGAACAGAAGACTTGGGTTTCCTCATGAAGGAGGAGTAGCTCAGGCAAGGGCCCTGTTTTATCATTTCTGGTCCCTCCTACCCCATCTTACACAGAATTGGTGCTTGGCTAGAACTCACTGACTCATGGACTGTCCACTGCGTAGGGGCAACAGGCATTGACCATGGGGAGGAAACTCCAGGAACTCAGGTGGTAGGAGAAAATGTGGACAGGGGGTGACTCCATTATGGGTCTGTCTGGGCAGCTGCTCGAGCTCCCCGCGCCACATACCTCTTCCCTTCTGGGTCTTAGTTTCTTCATGGTCATCATCCTCTCCTCCTTCCCCTCCTCCTCCTCCTCTCCCTCCACATCCCCCTCCTTCTCCTCCTTCTCTTCCTCTTCCTCTTCTTCCTCCCCCAACATCATCTTCATTGCCTCCATCATCATCATCCTCAACATCATTACCACATTCATCAGCTTTATCATAGCTGCCATCTTCTCAATGTTTCCTGTGTATCTGACAATGTGCTAAATACATTCACTTTCTCATAACCATCACGACAGTCTTAGGGAGGGTCTGGTGTGGTCCCCCCAAATGGATCCTGAGATGAGGATTTGGATACAAATAGTTTATTTGGGAGATGATACCAGGAAGCATGGGGGAGAGAGGAAGAGACAGGGAAGAAAGCCGAAATAAAGGTATGTTAATGAGTGGTCAGTGCTGAGGGTAACTGGGGCACAGTCAAGCTGTGGACCTCCTGAGGGGCTGTGACAACACACCTCAGAATTGTCCCATGAGGGAGTAGGATCTTTATCCACCACCTGTCATTCTTTATTGGTTGAGGTTACTTCTGGAAATATCACCTCCTGGCACTTCTGATCTGCCCCATCCTGAGCTGAGCACGGGTCAGCAGTCAGAGAAAGCCCTTGGGCAGAGGGCTGAACATCAGTATATTGGGAACTGCCCACCTGAGCTGTAAGTGGCTTGGATGGTAGGAGGGGGCAAGGAGATATGGGTGAGGCGCCAACAACACCCATGATGCTATTATTATTCCAGTGATGGAGATGAGGAAATTGAAGTTTAGGGAGGTGAGGTAACTGACTCAGATCTCAGAGTCCTAAGTGGGTGGAGCTGGGATTTGAACGGGTCTGTAGATGACAGAGCCTGAGCTATTAACTCCATGCTCCCATCCACTAAAGGTGAGGGTTAGTTCTAAGCTGCCCTCCACCCACAGCTCACCCCCTCCAGCATCCCGTGATGAGTCCCAGGACATGGAAGGGGCAGTTTTGGACTTGGAACTGGGACCCCAGGCAATCATGAAGTTTCCATCTTCCACATCAGGTGGCTGCATATCCCTCTCAGACACCTCTCAGTCACCTCTCAGTCAATGAGGTTCGAGGCTCTGCAACTTTGGAGAAGTCACTCTAGCACTCTGAGCCTCAGTGTCCTCATCTGGACTGTGGGGAAAACAATGAGACAGGTATCCTCCACATAGGGTTGTGGCCAGAATTCAAGGACATAATGCATAAAAGGAGGATAGCACAACCTCTGGCAAATAACAAGAGCTGGTAGCTGTTAGCTATTTCTATCACACATGATTAATAATTATAATTACCTAGGCCTTTGGTCTTCCACCTAGCACATACTCTTTCTAAAATGAAAATGGGACATTACCTAGGATAGAGTCTAACAAGAAAAGGTGACAGAGAAAATAAGGCAAATTCAATCTCAGTTTATTTGGGAGATGATACCAGGGTCATCTGGTCAACCAATGATATCATCATACCAGATGATACCAAATACTCAGTTTATTTGGGAGACTTTCCGACACGGTCTACCACATCCGGCAGCTATAACCACCACTCTGTGTGCATCCTTAATGGAAGGGGAGATGATGTCTGTAGAAGCTTACAGATGTCTAGCCAGGCCCAGACTGAGACACTCCTCTTGAAGTTGCCCGGAGTCAAAGTTTGACTTGCTATGATTCTGCTTCTTTCCTTACCACCGTCCCCCAATAGTCTGTTTGCAACTCAGCAGCAGCCACAGTAGGAAAGAAAGGAAGGAAGGAAGGAAGGAAGGAAGGAAGGAAGGAAGGAAGGAAGGAAG
>NW_027397103.1:6069171-6129435 GCF_003265705.2 Callorhinus ursinus | reverse complement strand
AAAGAAAGAAAGAAAGAAAGAAAGAAAGAAGAAAGAAAGAGAGAAGAGGGAGGGAGGGAGGAAGAGAGAAAGAAAGAAAGATCATCTTATGCCTCTGTTCAAAACTGGACTGTAATTTTCCCTTCCTCTTGGAGAAAAGCGAGGCCTTGACAGTGGCCACAGAGGCCCCATGCTGCGTAGTCTGGATGCTCCCTCCCTTGATCTCCCTGCCTCCACTCTGAGCACTCTCCTGTCACTCCCCCGGCAGATGCCCTTGGTGATTCAGGGCATTTGCAGGGGCTGTCCCCTCCATGGCCCTGTGGCTCACTTCATTGCTTCCTTCAAGTCTTTGTCAAATGTCACCTTCTCCATGACTTCCCCAACTACATCTTTTATATTACAACAATCTTGCATCCCCACCCCACTACTGAGACTCAACTCTCCTGTCTTTATTGATCTCCAACAGACTATATTTCTTTGTTACCTCCTTTTAACTTCACAGTGTAGAGTCTGTCTCCCTCCCATAGAACAGTGGTTCTCAACCAACAGTGATTTGGGCCCCCCAGACATTTAGCAACATCTGAAGATATTTTGGGTTGTCGTGACTGGGGAGGGGTTCCCGTGGCTTCTAGTGGGTTGACATCAGGGATGCCGCTAAACACCCCATGATGCACAGGATAGCCCCCACCACAGCGAATTCTCCAGCTCGAAATGTCAGTAGCCCTGAGGTTGAAGAACTGTGCCACAGAATGAAGCTTCACAAAGACAAGGCTGTGGAGCTATTTTTTTTTTCCTTTATTGCTAGTCCCTGACCTCAAGAACACTGTCTGGCACGCAGCAATCACTCAGTAGGTATTTGGGGGTAAATAATGCCTAGAAATCGTCCCTAGAGGGAAGACTTTCAGATTCATTGATATCTCAAAATTCCTCTTCAGACCAGCAGCAGAACAAAAATAAAAATACCCAGGCACTGGCCAGACCGCAAGAAAGATCCAGGTCCTTGTT
Organism: Callorhinus ursinus; assembly: GCF_003265705.2. Lineage (NCBI taxonomy): Eukaryota > Metazoa > Chordata > Mammalia > Carnivora > Otariidae > Callorhinus > Callorhinus ursinus. Next base: position 6,128,451 of record NW_027397103.1, on the reverse strand, counting down.
TGGAAAAGGAATCGTTTTCACCGGAAAGAAAGAAAGATGTCCCTCTGACAGCCCCACCCGGAACTCGCACATTGTGTTCTAAGTTTAACACATCTTGTGTTCTCTCTGCTGAAACCCTTGGCCCCAGCCCATAATATCCCTGAATCCAGGAAACCATTATGACTGATCAGGGTCAAAGGTTGCTCCTATTGTAACCCACTTCCTCCATCAGAGTTTTAAATTTGGAAAACGTTCTTATTGCTATTGTGTGGAATGGCAGGTTTCAGATAACCTCAGAATGATTTTTATTTGTCTACGATGACCCACCACCACTAAAAAAAAAAAAAAACTTTAAAAAAATTGCAGAGCTGGAGGGGGCTTTCCTCAGAACATAATGTTAGTAGACAAGGAATCAGATAAGAGACAGCTGATATTTTCAGACTTTAACTGAATAAAAGGAAGGAGAAGTTGTCAGATTCCCAGAGGGACCCCTAAATGAAATTCCATTTCTTTTTTTAAGATGACCAGAAGAGGAAAAAAATCAGAATCCTGAAAGAGTAGCCATTTTAGGTGACAGTAAGCAATTAAAACCTTGAGGAGATTATTCTAATACCCTTGGAAATTTCTGGAATGTTCCACCCACCTTCTACATGAAGAAGAGTCATGGTACCCACAGATATGTCCTGCCTTATAACACCAGGGCATCAGAGAAATCTCTGGCTTTGACCAGGAAGAGATGAGGAGGCAAGGGGCAGGTGATGAGAGATGCCAAATCTCAGAATTATACACAGTAATTAAATGGTAGGAGGAGGTTGTGTTGGCCAATGGTGTAGAACAATGGGCCACATGGCCATTTTGGGGGCGAATGCATGCAAGAGGAAGGAGTAGATGGAAGGTCTTTGATACACTTATGAGGTCAGAAAAAGTTATTCCAGTCAATTCTGCAAATATTAATGGAGCCCCACTCTGTTTAGGGCTTGGTGTTAGAGGTTAGCAGTACAAAGACAGGAGACACAAATGCATGGTGCCAAATGTGCGGGCATTGGCATGGGTTTAAATCCCCAAGCCGCCACTTACTTGCTGGCGGAGCCTGAGCAGGTTGACTTAATCCCACTCAGACTTGGTTTCCCCATCTGCAAAATAGAACTGAAAAGAGTAGTTAGCTACCCACATGGGGTTGCTGTGGGGATGCTATTTGGCGAAGTGCCCAGCACGTGGAAAGTATTCAATGATAAATGTCACTATTATTAGAGAACAAGGTCCTTGCCCTTAAATTGTTCATAATCTAGTGGGGCACACATCATCATAATTGAAAGAGCAACCAACATTTATCATGCGTTCACTCTCTGCTGGTTTCTATACCATATGCTTTACAAATATGATTTCATCGAATCCCACACAACCTGTGATAGATGTAAATGCCTGGTTCTCCTACCTTTAGGGCAATCGCACTTCCCCAGGTGTCTTGCATTTGGGTTGGGCCATGGCACGAATTCTGGCCAACTGAGTATGGGGGAAAATTACACCTATTGCTACCTGGCTGGAGCATTTCCTTGCTAGTGCGTGACCTGGATGCATACGATCTTCCCCTTGCCACCACGAGAAGTGCCACTCCAGGTGGCGGAGGCCTTGGTCACCACTGGAACTGAGCCCGGTTGCCCATACTTGCCCACTAGCGCATCTTGTACTGCGTACCGGCTGCCTTCCTCTCTCATCTTGTCACTTCCCTCTCAGTGCTTCCTGGAATCACTCCCCATCCCCCCCACCCGCCAAAAAAATCTTCATACACTCAGATGCCAGTTGCTTTGGGGATCTGAAACAGCAATCTCAGTCCATTTGATCTTGCAAATCCTATTTAGAGATGACCTAAACTCACTATCAGATCAACAAAGTGGGTGTTGACCTAACTCATTACTCTAACCTATCTTGAAATATCTTCTGTGTTTGTAAATGTTCTGTGGTTACTCTTGGTCCAAGGATAAGGATGGTAGCGGAAGATGTGCAAAGAACATGTAGCATGAATAAAAAATACGCTTGTGCTGTTTGAGATCTAAGTCCACTGAGATTTAGAGACTGGTAATTATTGGAGCATGACTTCGCCTCTCTTGACTCTTAAACAACCCTCTACGGTAAATATCATTCTCATCCCCACACCATAGTCATGGAACTTGAGTACAGAAAGGTTAAATGATGTGCCTGCTTTCCAGGTCTCACACCCAGCAGTTGTTGGGAGCTAGATTCACACCCAGTTCTAAGTCTCAAGTTCATGCTCAAAACCACTATACCATATAGATAAAGAGATGTTAAGTAAGCAAAGATATATAAAATAGAAGAAGACTCTAAACAACTTGAAAAATCTGTGGATAGCATGTTAGAAAGCATTGAACACTACATCAAAAACTAATGATGTACTCTGTGTTGGCTAATTGAATTTAAATTTAAAAAAAAAAGTTGCATTCTTAAAAAAAAAAAAAAAAAGCAAGCCTACCCAAGGAAAACCATTCCTTCTGAGAATTAAAACCCTCGGTCGCCTAAAGCAGACTGCAGACTGCCCCCCACCCCCACACATTGCTGTAGATAAAATGACGAAGCACAGCATCCAGAGCCGAGAAGATACTTAATAATCCACATTAGTATGTGAACAGCAGGGTGGGAGAAAGACAGGAGCGGAGGCGGAGACATGTTTCTTACCTCCACATACCACGTTGCCCCCACACAGGGCAGAGGGGGAGAATCTCTGCTCGCTGGGGCTGGGTGAGCTCTCCTTCCTCATCTCCTTCTCCATCCATTCAGACTGATCTCAACTGTATCATCTCTTCCAAGAACAAAAATGGCAGCCCCAGAGAGCTACCAGTCTAGCTTCCTGGGCTAGACGATTGTTACATGATTATTACACAAGAGATGTGGTGTGCTCGATAACTGGGCCGTAGAAAAGGACCATGGAAGAACACATAAACAAGGAGTAGAGAGACCCAGGCGCCCAGATGCCAGACTCAATTCTTTCTCGTATAAAACAGGCAGGTCTTTATAAATTTTGGGAACCTGCGCTAAAGGAAAATCTAAAACTCAGGGAAGGCAGCAGGATTTCTTACCTGGCATCCTCTATCCTGTGATCCTTACAGATTATAGCAGATCTACTGATGCTTTGCCCCCAACCCCTCCCTGCCTGAGGTTTCCATGCTTGCCAGAGACCTCTTCCTGTAAGCCAGGGCCTGGCCAGTGTGCAGGGAATGAAGCTGATTCTGTCTTTGCATGTCCCTCAGAGCGAGCAGCTCCTTAAATTCTGTAGCCTAGGCACCTTGCTCCCCTCACCCTAGTCACAGGGGTGCAAGCAACTGTGTCTTCCTTTCTGGGGTTTTCTCTACCTGAAGGAACGAGTCCAGCCTTGTGCAGAACAGACCAGAAGTGCTAAGGAGCTGATGAACCCAGAGTAGCCCTCAACCAATGACAAATGTAAGATAGAGGGTAAACAACCCTGCTTCCCTGCTTTCCAGGTGGGACAGTTGTGAAGTGTGTTCCACACCATCTACCAGAAGCCCCTAGTGCAAGGCTGCCGGACACAAGAAATAAAAATACAGTGAGCCCAGTTAGCTTGGAATTTCAGATAGAAAATGAATAAGTATAGGAATGTCCCATGTGATATGGGATATACATACACTAAAAAATTACTTGTTTTTCTGACATTCCAGTGTAACTAGGCGTCTTTTATCTGGCAACGCTACCTCAGGGCTGTAACTTGCTTATTAATACACTCTTTGCATTTCCTTATTTCCCTACCAGGGCTTCCTGGGATCACTTCCCAGTTAAACGATCTGTCCTCAAATGAGTTACATCTGGAAAAACCCAACCTAAGACAGAGACTTTAGGCCACCAAGGGTAAAGGTGTGGAAGTTTCTCTGTCAAATACCCTCTGCAGTTTATCTGGGCAAGAGCTGAACTCATCACCAGGTCACCAAAGTGGGTGTTGATCCAACTCATTATTTCATCTGACATTGAAATTCTTCTATTCTCTGGACAGTGGGAAAAGGGATCGCACTCATCAGCCTCACCAGTGGGTCTCGGGATGTAGAAAATGTCATTGTGATTCATCAGGCCCTTCCCCCATTACTGGCCCCCAAGCTCCTCATCTTTCAGGGAATAATCCATTCTACAGGAAGAGACACCAATGGATAGAAGTGAGCATGGCGGTATAGAGATCTCCGCAAAGTTCCCACTCTAGATGAAGATCAAATTACATAATAAAGAGAAGCTCTAGAATTCCATCCTAGTCTCTAATGACATTTCATGATGGCCAAGAACACAGGCTCTGGGCTCTGAGATTGAGTGGGAGGCTTCATTTGCAACTTCCTGAGCAGGTGACATCACCTTGCTGAGCCTCAGTTTCCCCATCGTTCAAACGCCACACAGGACAGTTGGAAGCATTCAGGGACATGATGTAGACAAGATCATTGTTGGCTGTGATCACAGCAATTATCGTGCTACCCTGGTATTGCATTTGTTTTGTACAGCCCTAGGCCATCATAGCTTAAGGGTTCTGCTTCCAAGACAGAAATCGGAAGCAATGCTTATAACATGTCAAAGGATTTAAAATCATTCCTCCTGGGGGCCCCTGGCTGGCTCAGTCAAGAAGAGCATGTGACTCTTGATCTCGGGGTTGTGAGTTCGAGCCCCACACTGGGTGGAGAGATTACTTAAATTAAAAAAAAAATTAAGAAAAATATAATAAAATCACTTCTCCTGGCATGAGGCTGTGGCTCTGAACATTTTTCATAGGGTTTTCCTTCAAGAATAAGTCCCAATGCCAGGAGAAACAGTGGACACCTAGAAGTTCATGCAACATTACTTCCTGAGCCTGTAGCTGAGCCATGGGTGTCTTTTTAGATGGAAACGGGTTCCTCACTTTACCCAACTAGTGCCCAGTGAGGCTAATTCACTATTCTCCCACCTGCTTGTTCCCAGTGGGCATCTGAGTTTGCGACTTCTCATCCAACACTGTAGTGGGTTTTTTTTTTTCCCCCCCAACATCTTTCTTCTCCCTTTTCTTTTCTGATATCTCTTAAGCTATGTTTTTCCCCAAGTCCTTGAATAATGTACAGGGATGATGTTTCATGGTTTTATGTAGCCCTGGTATCTTTTATAAGCCCAATGGGAGTCCATGTTCTGTAGTTCAAAGACCCGGCTAAAGGCAATTTCTGTGCGTACAATGGGCCCCTCTAAGGGATGACCTGCACTCTTCTTTCTAGTAAGTAAAAGGGAATCCTGATTTTTGAATAACTGAAAACAAATCAAGGATCTGTCTTGTCCCAACTCTCTGTAAGAGTTTTAAAACTGTAAAGCTAATCCTTATGCAAATAATCTCAGATCAGGTGTTTTTGTTTTTGTTTTTGTTTTGTTTTGTTTTGTTTTTAAACCCATCCTAAAAATAGATCAACTCTTTCGTATCAGGCTACTCCTAAATTATGGCAAAGTAAGGCTTTCAACTCCTAGTGGCTTTTTGCTTTCATTTTTTTGTTTGTTTGTTTTTAACCAAATCACATCTTGCTTGGCAAAGACTTTTTATTTTTATTTCCTTAATTCATAGGTCCTTAATGAAAGCAAAATTCAACCTTACATCGGTCTTGTATGAATTAGGGACCGTGTAAACAGTACTTAACAGTTCTAATTGAAGGTCAGTAAATCCCCAAGAGATTAAATGAATCCTGCAGGGAGCCGTGTAAATCTCCCTCCCTTTTATGGCAGACCAGTCAAGCCCCCAGCCTGCTTTGTGCAAGGCTTAATAAACATGGTATGCATCTAATCAAAACCATTTTGCACCCAAAGGGGTTAGGGGCGTAAATCACAATTACTCTTGGCACTAAACCCTTGGCCCAAAGAGGCCCAATGTTGCCAAATACCATCAGAAGTGGACTTCTAGGACTTAAATGTCTGGCATGGGTTTCCAGGTCTGAGTGTCCAGCCTGCTTCTCAGCAGGAGAATCCAGATGGGGGTATAAAATCTGAAGATTTCAAACGATCCCCCCCCTTGCTCTCTCTCTCTCTCTCTGCTTTCTGTACTCTTTGCCAGCTATTGTCTGATGTAAAAAAAAAAAAAAACTAATAAAAAAAAACCATTGTCCTCATCCTAATATTCAGATGGAGGTAATAAGGCACCTATCTTGACATTCTTGAGTTTAATTTCACTCTTCACTTTGGGTTACTTTCAGTGTCAACACCGAGATCTCGCCCTTGAAATACCATGACTTCATTTATCATGTCCAAATATGCACCATTTAAAAGAAGATCATAAAAAGTCCCCAGAGGGCGCCTGGGTGGCTCAGTCGGTTAAGCGACTGCCTTCGGCTCAGGTCATGATCCTGGAGTCCCAGGATCGAGTCCCGCATTGGGCTCCCCGCTCGGCGGGGAGTCTGCTTCTCCCTCTGACCCTCCTCCCTCTCGTGTGCTCTCTCTCTCTCTCATTCTCTGTGTCTCAAATAAATAAATAAAATCTTTAAAAAAAATAAATAAAAAAGTCCCCAGAACCTGGCTGAAAGGAACCCAAGCAAAGAGCAAAGTTAAACTCAGGAGTGTCAAGAAGAGGACCTCCGACTGTCAGGAGAGGGACAGAGTTCTCCCCAGCACCGACGCAAGCCGCCACTGCGGAGGAGGAGATGAATGAACGAAATCGTAAGAACAGAAGGGGTCTATGATCTTGAGGACTGGAGCAACCAGGGCAGGAAACTTTTCATGATTTCCCCCAAAATGCAGAGTGAGCACCACCCTGGATCCATTGTATCCATTAAATCGGGTCCTTGGATCACGCATCTCAAGTAGATCTTATTCTCTTTATTTCACACATAACGAAACTGAGTGAGAAACCTGACGTCCAAACCCTGGGTTTACCCCAACTCCAGAGACCATCCTCTGTCCTTTTGACACCCTGCTTCTTAGAGGAACAGGACAAGGAAGATACTCAGGCTGTCTCTAGAAAGACTCATACAAAAGGGAAGTGATATCCAAACTGCTAAGGAATAGTTCTTCAAAGGCAGAGAGTAAAGCTAAGAAAAAGTTCTGGAATTGGACTAAGTAGTTCAGGGATGTCACTCGTCAGGATTCTGAAGCCTTCTAAAGGTTTGCCCCAAGGGCCACTACAAGTTACACTGGCCCTTGGAATGATACCTATATGTCATCCTGAACGTAGCCATCAACTGGGGCATCAGCTGGATGCTCTTATCCAATATGGTGAGTTGTTGCCCTACTCACGGTCTCTCTGGCCATGCAGAGTAGGAGTTTTCTACTCCCCCTCTCCATGTCTAATCTATAAATTGCCCAAGATGCTCTTGGATTACCTAGATTTTTCTCTAAAGTGGCTTCTCATGTGTCTTCTCTCCATCACACAAATTGTCTTGAAGGAACTTGGAGGTTACTGGGAACAGCTTCTTCCCTCAATATTCTGGAAGCTCACTGGCATGGATGGCCACGTCTCTCCTCCTACCCTTTTCTTCCCCCACTTCCTCCTTCAGCTCTTTTGGAGCATCTTGCCTTTGAATCTTTTATTGGTGCATTAATTAAGCATTCTGGGTTTCAGGGATAAGGCACTCTCAGGCTACCTTAAGAAGGGAATTTATTGTAAGGTGAATGGAATTTTACGGTTCCCAACAGAAACCTGACAGAACTCTGATTTTAGGCAAGTACCCACCCCATCCCCTTCTCCAGATATGGAAGCTGCTGAGTCTAAGTTAATAAGCATCTTCTCTTATCCAGGGAGAGAATATTATCTAAACTGGTCCAATCTAACTGACTGGAAGCAACTTTTTGCGCCTGAGTGGGGAACAGTTTCTTCTCTCTCTCAATGTCTAGTACCAGGTAGGACCAAGGAAGCCTGTTGCCTGAAACCTGTTGGTTACCATGTTGTGACAATGAGTAGAACTAGCCAGCCTGAGGATGAAGCCACAAATGAAGATGACAGAGTGAAGAATGACCCCAAGTCATTGAATCATTAGAGACATCATTGAACTGTCCACTAATCCATGCCTGAATCCACCCTACCTCTGGACTCCCATGACGTGACTATAAACTTTAATGATTGTCTAAGTTTCAATCTGAGTTTCCTGTTCTTCCCAGCCAAAAGCATCCTAACTGATAAGTAACAACATTTAAATTGAGAACCGAGAAATGAGATGGACTTCGCAGCTCAAGACTGACCATTCTCTCTGCCTCTTCCTCCCTCAGAACCTGCCTACTCCATTGCCCTCTCTTCCTCAAAGGCCCAATCTTTCCAGCGGTCGCCCTCCAAACGGAGTCTGTCCTGAGCAACTTCATCAGCCCTGGACAGCCTCTGCTTGGGTCACCCCCCGATTGTCATCCCCCCACTCTTTCTTTAGTAACAGAAACCATAAAGTTTAACTGGGCACATGGCCACCTAGATAAAGACTGTATTTTTCGACTTCCCTTGAATCTAAGCCATGACCATGTGACTAAGCTCTGTCCAACCGGAAGTCAATAGAAGCAATGGGTCTTATTCTTAATTGGAAGGCTCCGTCTTCCATGTCCCCCTTCTCCCACCCATTGAACAAAATGCAGATTTTATGGCAGGCACTGGACCAGTCACCTTGGATCCCAAAGGCCAATACAGAGAAATGAGCTAGAAGGAATTCGGGACTGGGACTCCATCCCTGTGGGATAACCATAGCAAATGGACTGCTTATGCTTAGACCACTGCAAGAGAAATAAACTACTCGGTTTTCTTAGGTTGCTATTAGATTGCTCTTTATTGTAGCCACTGGGCCTTATCCTAATTAATATGCCACCTGCAACCGATGAGTGCCGATCCCTGTGCAAGGAGCAGCCTATGCTCCCAGAGGGCTGTGGGCAGAGCAGTTTCAAGGAAAGGATACTGAGCGCTATTAATCCAGCTGATGTACCCAATGCTGGAGGAACCCATCTTTCTTGCTCTGATTTCATCCTGTGTCTCTTCGCCTCTGTTCAACTCTTCGCCAAGTCATGGGGAGGTTTCCTCTTCTTTTTCTTTCCTAGCCCTCCTGCTAATTCATAGCTATGCTCTTTCTTTTGCTGCCACAAACACCCTTTCCATTTGGTCCTCCTGGTAACCCAGATAAGCCCTGCCTCCCACAGAGCCCAGGCTCTAGAGTCAGAAAACCAAGTAAAAGTGTTCCGCATCTCTATTCACTCTTTCCTCAAACTCTAAGGGAGGAAAGGATGGTGTGTTGTAAATGTTCAGTAAACATCTTTAAAATTCTATTCTCCTCCCCACCTTTCTCTCTCGGGACCCTCCACTCGGAGCTTGGCTACACCACGGAGATACCCTCTCTCCCCCCTTTTTAAGTATCAACCCCTGAAACTCCACCTTCAGACTGTCTGACTTCTCCTACTCCCTAAACTCTGGGGATTTTTGTTATGGAGATGTAAAAGCCTCTGTGACCCCTTTCTGACCGTTTTTCTCCATTTTGCCCATTACCCAGATTCTCCACAACAAAGGAGAGCCCAGGGTTTACCTTGGAAAGGGAGCGGTGAACATCATGAACAGCCACGCACGGACGACTGCTGTCCCTTAGGGTATTTGCCTTAGATCAGGTTTTCCGAGGCAGAGATGGGCACGCAGAGGGGTCACTGGGGACCGCTTGGGGACCGCTCGCAGGAACAACACCTGTCCCAGGGCAAGGATTGCACGGGGTGGGGATGGGGGCTGCGATGCATTACAACAAAGGTCTCACAGCCCTCCAGGGAGCTTGGGAGCTGGGGTGGCTCCTCAGAGCTGTTTTAAATCAACAGCAAGGGGCTGGGCCTTTCCCCACCCACGGGGCTCAGCAATGGGGTAGAGGCGTCCTCCAGAGAGTGGGCAAGCAGCTCCCTTAGCCACAAGCAGGTCCTGCAGAGGGGATCAGCTGTGAGCCAGAGACAGGGACTATCTCCAGAGCTGGAGCAAGAAGTCCATGGGTTCTGAAGGGCTGGACCTGGGTAGCACACAGCAGCCTCCACTCCAATCTGCATTTATTCACTCAACAAACACAGTGTACCTACTCTGTGCCAGAACACGGGCACCTTCCCCCCTAACTTGCCCTGCTTCCCCCCCCCCCCGATGCGCCCCTTCCTTCGCCTTCCTCCCCATTTCCCTCTCCGACCCCCGCAGTTTGCCTGGAGCCAGAGCTGCAAGAATTGGCTGGCTCTTTAATTGCTTCGCTCTCCTCTGTGACATGGATTGGAGGTGACATTTCCCGGGCACGGAGCTGCATCCCTGTGGCTGCATATTCCCCCTGTCACAGGAGATCATCGAAGCTGTCACCAGCGGAAAGCTAGAAGCCATCGGAGGGACAGGGGGCACAGAGATCCCGGGTAGCATTCAAAGGGTTGGTGAGACACACTTCCCAGAGCGGGTTCCAGAGGCACTTTCTGCCCCGCTGAGCTCCGCCTCGGGAGAGTTTACAGGATCTGACATTTCAGGGGTTACCCGACTGAGCTGCACCAACTAGGTCTCTCACCCAAAGCAAGGGGAAAGGGCTGGATCCTGGGTGGCAAGCCGGTCCCTGAGGAAGGAACAGAGCGACACAAGCGAGGAGAGAGGAAGTCAAGCAGAGAGGACTCCAAATGGCCTCGAGGGGCAAACAGACCTGGATCTGAGCTCCAGTTCCAACCTTTAGAGATGCCTCAGTTTCGCCAGCCATAATATGGGGATAACAATATCCCCCTCTGGGGGTGGTTGTGGAGATTTGATATAAATAATGTATATATTTATGGGGATTAAATTTGTGGGGATTGAATATAAAGATATATGTAAGTACCCATTTGTGCATGTAAATACACATGTATGTATTTATGTGTGTATAGGTAAATATATATTTCTATTTGTGGAAACCAAATATAAGCATGTATGTATAAATAAATACAAGTAAATAGCCAAAAATATAAGGGTATTATTTGATTCTCCCACCTTCCCTGGTTACTATCTGTAGCCAATCCATCAGCAAGTTGTGTCAGCTTTATTCCCAAAAGATGTCCTGGACGTGACCCTTTGGCCCGTCTCCATTGCCACCAAGCCACGATCATCTCCTGCCCTGATGACTTCAACAGGCTCCTAACTGGTCCCTCTGCTTCCACTCCTGCCGCTCCCCACAGCAGTCGGCCTTCTCTTGTGCGACTTCAGTCAGGGCATGTCACTCCCCTACGTAACACCTTTCAGGAGGCTATCACTGTGCTTGAAAAGAAAAGACCCTCCCTACTCTGGCCCTGACCCCTCTCCAACTTCTCCCTTGCTCACCAAGCTTTAGCACGCCACTGTCCTTCTTCCTTGAACATGCCAAATTAGTTCCCACCTCAGGGCCTTTGCACTTGCTGTTTTCCCATGCCTAGAATGCCCTTCCCCTGGTCTCACCAGACTGATGTCAGGTCTCTGCACAGAAGTCAGCTTCTCAAGGTGGTCATTCATGACCGGCACAATCTCAAGTACCACTCTTGGTTTGCCTGTCTCTCTTCTCTCTCTCATTTCTCTCTCTCTCTCTCTCTTTTTATCTCCTTCTGTCTCCCTCTCTCCCTCCTGCTCTCTCGTGCATACACACACTATTTCGTTTTATCATCTCACTCCTTGCCACCATCATTTTCTCCTTCACTTCATAGCTCGTGTGAGCTCAGGGTCAGCCTGGAATCTCCAAGTCTCATTTACTGCATCCCCAGGGCCCAGCCCAGGGCTCGGGACTTGCTAAGCATTTGTTGTGTGATTGAAGGACGCATGGGCTTGGCACAGGGTACGTAGACTACAGCCCCTTCGTGACTTACCAGTAGGAAGAGGAAGCCCCCTAGCCTGGTGCCACATCTCAAGGTACAGCTAGCAGAGGGTCAGTGCCACCTGAGACGAAGCCAGCAAGGGGGAAATCTTGCTCCACTCTCAAGAGCTTCCACAGCTACTGTTTAAATTACCGTTCAGGCTGACGAAGGCCAAACGGGTGCTGTGGAAATGTCCCTGTCCATCTCCATCTCACGTATCACCAAGGAGTTATGTGCTCGCAGAGCTCGAAGGGCCCAAGAGACTGTCCAGACCAGAACCTCCCACTTTCCAGATGGGAATGTGGACGCCCGGGGAGGTTAGCCGCATCACTGGTTCTTCAACCCCCAAACTCCCACCCTGGATCCATTGTCCTTGGCTGGGCTCCAGTCCTTGCATGTATGCCCCTTGCATGGCTGCCTTCCTGCACGTCCTCCTTGTGAGAGCTTAAGTAGCGCTCCTCACGGGGACCCTTCTTTGACCCCTCGCACAGATTCCCCACAAGCCCTGCTCTGTTTCTGTCTTTCTCACACTCTGAGGGATTGCTCATCTCATTAGCCACCTTCCCCCCGCAGAGCCCCAACGCCAGGACGGCAGGAAAGAGTCTGCCTTAGGCCTCTCTTGTATTCTCAGCACCCACACAGTGCTTGGCACGTCGTGAGCTCCCCTAAAGGCATAATGGGTGAAAACAAACATAAACCTGCATTCCCAAGGAAAATGCTAGGCTCTCAAACCGTTTGCTCACGGATGCGAGATAGGTCTACAGTGACATTCAAGCCTTGCTTTCTCCCATGCCACGTTTCCTTACCACCTCCAGCATCGGCTGGATTTTATTAATAATAAGAACAGCCTATGATTTATGGGGCACCACGGAGCTCCGGCTGACTCGTGGGCTTCAGCTTTGCCCATAAAAATCAAGCGTGCTGCCTGAAACCCAGCAGCTCAGCCAGAAAGGAAAAATGAACCATCGGACACTTGCCGACCAAGCCCCTTGGGTTTTCTTCTGCCAGTGGGTCCTGTCCAGCTCCACGGTGGTGAGCCCAGGTTCGTCCTGTGCCGGGGCTCTCCTCCTCCCCAGTCCACTCTCCAGGGCTTGCCAAGGACAGGGCTCAGGAGCCCACGGGTATTCCCGTAAGTCAGAGACTCACAGCACCAGGGGCTAGAGAGAGAGAGCCTGCAGACCAACTAGATAAGAGATCACTGTTGGCTTGCAGGATTGCTTTGTTTGGCCCATGTCATGCTTGTAAGAAATTCGAATTAACTACAGACATTCAAAAATCAGATTTTTACATAAAAATCTTTACTTCTCTCTTCTCTTGAAAAATAAGAAGCTCTGGCAACGTCAAGCCGGCATTCCTGCCTGGCACCAATTTGCAGAATCTGAGTGAAGGCTGCGCCCTTTAGAGGGGCAGGGGCCCCCGGTTCTCCCAGTTATCATTTCTCCCCAGGATACTACCACCTCTGGCCCACTTCACACACTTGCCAAAACTCTCTGGCTCGGAAGAGCTTACCACGCATAGATCAGCCAACTGAGTTATCTGTGATCACCCAGAGGCGAAGGCCAGACCCAAGCCTAGAACCCAGTCTGCTGGCCTTCAAACCAGGCCTCCTTCTCCTAGTTTGTGGTGCTGCTCCCTCTATTAATTTTTAATTATTAATTTTTAAAGATTTTATTTATTTGACAGAGAGAGAGAGAACACAAGCAAGGGGAGGGGCAGAGGGAGAAGCAGGTTTCCCGCTGAGCAGGGAGCCTGACGTGGGACTCGATCCCAGGACCCCAGGATCATGACCTGAGCTGAAGGCAGACGCTTAACCAACAAAGCCACCCAGGCGCCCCTAATTATTAATTTTTAAGTATTAATTTTCCGGGGCTGGTGTAACAAATTAGTATAAACTACATGGCTTAAAACAACAGAAATTTCTTCTCTTAGTTCTGGAAGCCAGAAGTCCAAAACCAAGGTGTCGGCAGGGCTTGCTTGCCTCCCCTGACTGCCAGCCTCGGATAAGTTTTAATTGGCTAATGGTTCCAGGGTAGGTTAATCTGAGACCCTTGGATGCACAGGAAGCTGCCAGACAAATAACAGAGGTTCCAAAGATCCCTGACAGTGCCTTCCACAAGGAAAGGTCTCTGAGAAAGAAAACACAAGAACAACTACAAACATTTACATTTACCACTAACAAGTACGGTAATCATGGTAATAATGAATAATGACAATAACAATAGCTAGGCATAGGCATTTATTTCATTTAAGCTTCTCAAAAACACAGTGAGAAAAGCGGTATCATTACATTTAGTATAACGATGAGGAAACTGGAGCCTCAGAGAGGTTAAGCCACTTGGCCAAGGTCACACAGCAAGTAAGTGGTAGAAGCAGGATCGGACCCAGATTTATCTGACTCTAAACCCATGGTTTGCACCAGCACCCGACCTAAGTATGGACGTTAGCAGGAAGCAATTGTGCACACATGGAGTGAATCCCACCATCCTTGGAGCATCCTCTAAAAATTTTCCCACATCAGGCTCCTCTCACTCAAAAATAGTTCCCACCAAGGAAGCAGGTATTGTCAAGCTGGTACATTTCATACCCTTCCAGAGGCAGAGACTCACATGTAATGGGAAGGTTTGAACTCCACTGATGGCAAAGGAATCGTACAAGCATGTGCTCGTTCTTCAAGAATCTAGATCAGGTGACATTTATAAATGTCTTGCCTGCCTGGCATCTTCCATTCTCAAGGAGATGCCAGGGGCCATTCTTAAATTTGCTCGCAATCTTTACACTCTGGGTTCTGAACTACCCCAAAGTTTGCAGGACTTCCCCCCAAATACCTACATTCTTCCCAGCTTTTGTTTCCACCACCAAGGAACCAGGACTCATCAACAGCTCTCACCCTCATCAATTCTTTAGTGGAGTTTTTGTAGATGTGATAAAAAGCAGACTTACTTGCAAAAATATATAAATGAAAGGATAAAAACAGCCAAGGATTTGGAGCCAAGCTAGGGGCTGGGCATGGGAGCGCTTGTACCATCACATGTTAAAGAACAGTTTAAAGTTACAAAAATACAAACTGTGGTACTTATATAAAGAAAATAGACAAATCAATAAATAAATTAGAAAGCCAGATGGTTCAATAAATGTTGTTAGGATACTTATTTATTTGGTTACACTACTGGGAAAAATCAATAATACCCTCAATAGAAAGCTAGCACATGTATAGGCTTTCTTTGTGCCAGGAACTAAGCATTAGGTGAATTAACTCAACTGTGTCTCTCACCTTACAAACTGGTACTATTATATTCCCAGGCTAGAGAGGAGGAAACCAGGCCCAGAGAGGTTAAGTGACTTGTCCAAGGTCGAGCGGCTGAAGAGATTAAACAGGTCATGTGAAGAATCTAAATATGAATGAGTTTCCAATCTATGAATGGAGAAGACCTTCCCAAGCATAAAGATAGTGGCAGAAACATTAATGCAGAAAATTAATGGATGTGACTTCATGAAGAAATCAAAACCCATTGACTCACCCACACAAATAAAAACACCTGAGGGGGGGTGACAATTGACAAAACTGAGGGAAAATATTTCTAAGTTACGAGAGCAAGGCTTACCTTATAATGGTTAATGTATAATGAAGTCTTATAAAGTAATCAAAAAGGTAGATGCTCTGATGGAAAAATCAGAAAAGTACACCAACAACCAATTCATAAAAGCAAAACTACAAAAAGCTAGTAAGCATTTATATAGATAAAAGTCTGGCCTCTCTAGCAAGTAAAGAAATGCAAAGAAAATAGAACTTATTTTCTTCTCAAGGTTGGCAAAGGTTTAAAGAGATGGTATTGGCTAACACTGGCGAGAGGCAGGGAGTAGGGCATTCTCATGGACTACCTGCAGAAACATAAGTGGGTATAACCTCATGGAAGCAATTTATCACATTTATCCAAAATATTTCTATTACTCAGGTAATGAATTCCTCTCCTGACACTTTAACCTGAGGAAATAATCAGAGACACACAGAGATTTATGTCTAAAGTGATCATTGCACCATTATAGGAAAACCAGGAATGACTTAAATATCCAACAATGGAGAACCATCAAGGTGGGGATAGTCTTACAACAAAATATTTTTCAATTCTGAAGATCATGTGTTTGAAAACTATTTCAGGATCAGAGAAATTACAGGAGAATATGCTGCTAAATGAAAAAGCAGTGTGTACAGTATAATCTTAATTCCACTGTGTGTGTGTGTGTGTGTATGTGTGTTTCCAAAGAAAGACAAATGAAAAGGATACAAAGCAAAATGTTAACAAACGTAACAGTGATTATCCTGTAAGAGGTGGAATTAGGTGTTATCTAGTCTTTCCTGGCGGCTGTAACATAGTATCAAGGACTGAGCTGCTCATACAACAGACATTTATTGCTCACGGTTCTGGAAGCTGAAAGTCCAAGATCAAGATGCCAGCAGATTCTGGGTCTGGTGAGAGCCCACTTCCTGGTTCACAGATGACCATCTGCTTGCTGGGCCCTCACATGGCAGAAGCGGGCAAGGAAGCTTGCGAAGGTGTCTTTTATAAGGACACTAGTCCCATCATGAAGTCTCCACCTTCATGACTTAATCACCTTCCAAAGGCTCCACTTCCAAATGCCATCACCTTGGGGGTTAGGCTGCAACATGAATTTGGGGGGACACACAAACACTCCATCTATAGCAAGCATTTGATCTTCTTTATGGTTTTCTGCATTTTCCCGAATTTTCTTCAATAACCATGTAGATGGCTGTCACCTCTGCTGTTCACCTTGTGTTCCTAGCTCCCTAACCTCAAGGCGCATAGCAAGATTTTACTTTCTGGGGCGCCTGGGTGGCTCAGTCGTTAAGCGTCTGCCTTCAGCTCAGGTCATGATCCCGGGGTCCTGGGATCAAGTCCCACATCGGGCTCCCTGCTCTGCGGGAGGCCTGCCTCTCCCTCTCCCACGCCCCCTGCTTGTGTTCCTGCTCTCGCTGTCTCTGTCTCTGTCAAATAAATAAATAAAATCTTAAAAAAAAAAAAGATTTTACTTTCTGGCCTCTTCCGTTTTGGATCGCACCTGCTCTGCCAGCCAGGGTCATGCACAGAGTGACCAGGATAAGCAGAGCCCTACTTGCTGATCCAAGACGGACACGTAGCATGAAAAGAGAAATAAAAGTATTTTTCTTTGTTTGCTTTTAAGCCCACTGAAGTTTGGGAACCGTTCCCACAGCACAACCAATTGAAAAAACAGTGTTTTGCTTTTACATGCCAAAAAACAACAACAACAACAAAACATTCCAGGAAGGAAAAAATGTGCACGTGCTCATCTCAAAGACCCTTTAGGATCTTGAAAAATGTGAATATTGTTATTATACAGGAAAACTGGCCCTTATCACAGACCAACTCTTCATAAAGACTCATCTGCTTAATATGCCTAGGAACCCCTCCAGGGGGGCTGGCTAGCACAGGGTTCAGCAGGCCCCAGCTCTCGGGTGACACCGGATCTGGGTTCGAATTCTAACTCTACCGTTTACAAGCTGTGCCACCTTGAGCCAATAATTTCATCTCTCTGGGTCTCAGCTCTCCGCAGGCGTATCTGGGGTTAATGACTATACCTATCTGTAAGACTTGGTCAGCTTCCACGAGAGGTAGGATGGATGACTGCATAATCTATTGTCCAAACCAGAGCACACTGAGAAGTAAATGTTATGTTCGTTCTGGGACAGCGTAAACACTAAATGTCTCAGGCAAACCTAGACCACAGGTTCTTTCGCAAGGCTCTACATTGGAATCCCCTGGGGAGCACCCCCCCCCAGAGATCCTGATGTAATTGAACTAGGGTGTTCCGGGGCATTATGAATTTTATTTTATTTTATTTTATTTATTTTCTATTATTTTACTATTTTTTAAAGGTTTATTTATTTGAGAGAGAGAAAGTGGGGGGAAGGGAGAGGAAGAGGGAAAGAATCCCAAGCAGACTCTGCACTAAGTGCAGAGCCTGACACCCATGAAATCATGACCTGAGCCGAAACTAAGAGTCGGACGCTCAACCCACTGAGCTATCCAGGTGCCCCACGGCGTGGTGAATTTTAAAACTCTCTGGGTGATTCTGGTCTGCAACGTGGGTGAGGACACTGATATAAATGCAAGGCCAAGCACATGGTAAGCGCCCAGAGTATCATCAACAGCATCATTACTATTGTCACTACACTGTTAACTGTTTTTACTAGACAGGGCAACATATCTAATGCTGAGCCTATTGTAATAATTTTGGAAACTATTACTGTAATTAATAATCATTCACAAAGAAAGAGAATGTCCCAGTGGCTGACATCTTGCCAATTACCATGAGCTTTGGTTTAAAACAGTGGGTCTCAACCGGGGGCAATTTTCCCTCCAAAAGAAAGCTGACCACATCTGGCATATTTTTGGGTGTCACAACTTGAGAAGAAAGGTAGGGTGCTGCTGACATATACAGGGGACAGATCAGGGGTGCTGCCAAATATCCGACAATGCACAAGACTGTCACCGCCCCCCCCCCCCAACAAAGAACTATCTGGTCCAAAGTAGCAGTCGTGCTAAGGGAAACAAACTCTGCTGTAGAAGTTGGGATGGGGACATACTTTTGAAGTAGAGAGTCATGTCAGAAGCTCAGGAACGGCCTTTGGGGTCGTGCCCTTGCACTGCCACTGTGCTTGCCAGCTGTGGCGGGGGGGAGCCCCTGGGACTGGCCCTGGGTTGCACGCTCAGCGCCTCACTTAAACCTCCCTCTGGATCCAGATCATCGCACACCAGGTATGCACTCGAGATTGCCTTTCGACTTGGAGGAGCCATTCAAAAGTCTTGGCATCCGCCGGTGCTGAAAGTGTTTATAAGAGACTTCCTCGGGAAAGAAAGGTCATCCAGGGAAAACCAGAAACAGATTTCTTTTCTTTCTCTGGCTCACTTCCGCCCAGGCACCTCCAAGAAGTTCACTAGCACCTTAGTCATGGAAGAGAAACATTTAGGGGAAGAGGAGAGGAAGAAGCTATTTATGCTGCAAGAAAAACTGCTCTGAGGGTCAGCCCAAGCTGTGGTCTTGGGGGCGGGGAGAGGAGGCAGAATTAAAGAGAGAAGGAAGGAAGGAAGGAAGGAAGGAAGGAAGGAAGGAAGGAAGGAAGGAAGGAAATATGGAAAGGGGAGGAAGAACAAGAGAAGAGACAGAAGGAGGGAGAATAGGTAGGTAAAAGATGGATGAGTGGGTAGGTAGATGGGCAAACTTATAGGTGGGTTAGTGGGTAAGTAGATGTATGGGTGGGTTGGTTGATAGGCAGATGAATGAATGGATGACTGCAAAGATGGATGGATGGGTGGGTGGGTGGGTGGATGGATGGGAGGATGGATGGATGGATGGATGGATGGATGGATGGGTGGATGGGTAGATGGGTGGATGGGTGGCTGGATGGGTGGATGGATGGGTGGATGGATGGATGGATGGATGGAAGGGTGGATGGGTGGTTGGATTGATGGATGCATAGATGGATGGAAGGAATGAAGGATAGATAAATAAGAGCTTGGATATATAGGAGGGTGAATGGGTAGGTGGGTGTGTAGGTGGGTAGATGATGGACGGATGAGTGGATAGATGGATTGATTCAACTCAATCAAAGATACTGTGTCTTTATGTAAGATTGCAGATTGGTGATCCCTTAGCTGAATATGGCAGCTAGCATGTTTTATTTGGCTCACTCAGTGCTCCTGAACAGTGTCTTTCAATCTTGGCTACACATTAGAATCAACTGGGGAACTTATAAAAATCTTGCTGCTCAGGTGTCAATCCCTGTATCAATTATGTTATAATCTCTGGGGATGACACCCCACCTCACTATTTTTTTTTTAACCCTTACATGATTCAAGTGGTGGTCCAGCTTGAGAACCAGTGTAAACTTAAAAGACAATGTAACTCGGCTAGAATCATGCTTGACCAAAACCCCTGCAGTTGCTTATCTCTTGTCTAGGCCAGGTCTCCTTCACCTACTGGAGTTACTTGCCTCGCCTTGGTGAATTCTGAGTATGTAGCCAGACTTCGATGTCAAACTTGGGTTGATATCTGTCCCCTTATCAAGATGGTATGTGACTTTGGTCAAGTGGCTTAGCCTCTATTTCCCCAATTGCAATATGGAGCCCATGAAAGCAAAGGTAAACAACTTATAGAATTTTGCAAGGAGCAAAGAAAAGAATGCCTATTGCATATTGTGAACACCTGACTAGGATGATTACTCTTATGAATATAATATGAACACAATACCTCCCAATCCGTAGGTACAAATGATAATCATATACAACATGTATTACTCGTGTACTTTATGCCAGGCATTGTTCTAAGACCTCCACATTTTATATGTATTACCTAATTTAATCCTTGTAGAACCTCAATAAGTCATGTACTATGACTATTCCTATTTCCCAGATAGGGAAAGGCTAGGAGTCACTTGCATTTTGGTCACACAGCTAGTCCTGGTGAAGCAGTGACCTAAGCCCAGGAAGTCTGCCTATTGTTCCCAAGTATAGTGCTCTATGCTTCGTGGCACAACCCGGCCTCACCACTGAGAAATCACACAGGCTGCCTCTGATTTCTCCAGACAGGAAGACCGAGGCTCAGAGGGAAGGAATGACTTCCCAAAGTCTCGCAGCTAGTTATGGAGGGAGATGGCCATTTGTCCGACTCTAAGTCCCCAGGTCTCTCCTGCTATGCTTGGTGTGGGCGTCCTTTGAAGCGCACCATGGCCCCTTAGGTCTTTCAGGCCATTGCTGACTTTCGAAATTTTCATGAACATTCACTTCTAAGAGGTGGTCCCTGGTAAGAGGTCACTTATCTCCTCGTTCATTTACACAATGAATATTTATGAAGCACCTACTCTGTGCCAGGAACGATGCTAGATGCTGAGGACTCGTCGTGAGAGCACTGGACACATCTCTGGCCTGAGAAGCAGTTGCCATGGTCTAACAGGTCTTGGCAGGCATCGCAGGGCTGAGGTCCAGGTCGCAGGGCAGGCTGACAAACGGATGAAAACCTGGGAGCACAGAGACAGCCCTTCCAAGCACCCATTCTCTGCTCTTGCCCAGCCGCCCTGCACTGCAATTTCCCCACTGCCCACCCCACTCAGGCACGTGGCCGTCCCCACCTTGGCCTCAGCGCCAACCCACTTGCAGAAGGGAAGAAAGAATTCGCTAGCATCTCCACTTTTCCTTTGTGCAATGCATGAAGCATCCTTTATAAAACTGTCAAAACAGCATACAAGAAAGCGGGGAAAGCATCACCCTTCACTGAGCTACCAAACCGAGCTCTGCCTTTGGGGACGTTCCTGGCCAATCATTTGCAGCAGTCATGATGCTGGAGCTGGGGAAGAGTCAGCCACAGCAGGTGTCGGAGTCGGACTTGTGACGTATTCGTTGTAGATTTAGCAACGCCACTCCCCTCCCCGTGCCTCTGCTTTCTCACTCACAGGATGGAGCTGCTGTGCCCTTCCCCCCTCGCAGGACTGTTTGGTACGGGCGTGAAATAAATATGTCTATATCCAGTACCTGGTGTCTAGGAGGCGTGCTCTCCGTGATCCCAATGACTCCCACTTTTAGAGGGTTGGAGGGTTGGAGGAAAGTGGGGTCAAAGTCCTAGGTCCCCCACTTACTAACTATGGGACCCTGGGCTAAACACTTGACCACCCTCAGCCCCCAACTCCTCATCCACATCCTGGGGATGATAATGCCTGTGTCAATGTCATCGTGAGAATTCAATGAGAGGCTGGTGTGCAATACCCACTCGGAGAGTAAGAGTTGCTATTACGGTTGTTGCTAGTATTATTCTTACTACTATTCCTCTAAGCAACAGTTACATCGGACATTTGCTCCCAGCAGAAGAACCGCATGTGATTCAAATCACCACAAACAGGAGCAGATCTAGGTTGGGGGGACCTGTAGCTCATTCAGTTAGGGGGGACCTGTAAGAGAAAGCACACAAAAATGCCTGGCTGTTGCAAATTTTGTAAGAATCCATGACCCTGGGGACAGTTTGCTGGATCCCCACTGGGAGCCCTGGGAGCCTGAGAAGGGGGTCTTACAGATGTGGGGTCTTGAAGCATTCGCTTTGTGAGTTTCATGGGAAGTCTGCCTTGCATCTGCCCAGGCAGGGTTTTCGCTGGCGTCAGGCAAGTGGTACCCGCTCTGCCTTCCTCTTCCTCCTCGCCTACCCCCCCCCCTTTTCCATTCCCAGAGACTTGGCTGGCTCCGAAGCTTCCAGACAGAGGAGCTAAACACGTTAGCCGACAGACTAGCAAGACACAAAAGGCGGCAGGAATCAAATAAAACAAAAACGCAGCAGTCACAGGTCAGTCCTGTATAAATATTTATGCTGGAGGAAAAGTTGGTGCCTGAGTAATGACCTTGTGGCTGGTATTAATAGAGATAATGTGTGTCTCTAGAACATGCCGCCAGGAAGAGAAAGGGGGCGGGCATGGGGAGGGGGCCAGAGCAAGAGATGGGAGGTTATAAATCTTCATGCCAAGCTGAAGCCCCGGCTGACCTTTCTACCTTTCTCTCCCGTCCCCTCCAGCAAGCCCCCCTTCCCACGTCTACATCTTCAAATCAATTTTCTCTCCTCCTTGGCCATCACGTCTCCACGGGGAGGCCCTCGCTCAGGCATCAGCCATCTTGGAGCTGATTCCTGTCATCCAAGTGGGTGGCTGGGTACACCGTTGGTGTTTAATAGAGGTTCAAGTGAGCTGATTGAGCCTCGCCTCTGTTGCTGATTACGGGCCCCAAATAAGGGACTGGTTTTATCTTTTGGTGGTTTCCCAGTCACCTCCCTTCTCCAATCCAGCCAGGTATCGGGGCTGCGCTCTGTGGCAGCTGAGGGGATCCTTCCAAAAGCAAATCTGACTTTGCCTCTCTCTCTTCTGCCAAAGTTCTCTCCGTAGCTCCCATGGTCTTGAGATCAAAGCCAAACTCCTAAACACAGTGTACAGGAGCCTTCCCGACATGGCTGTGGCTCACCTTCTCAGCTTCGCCTCCCGCAACCCCCATCCCTTCCTGGCTGCCCTCCCCAGCAATACTGAATGGCTTACAGTTCCCGAGGAGCCCTGTTTTTGTTTCAGATCCAGGCCTGTGCACTTTCTGTTCCTTCCAACTGGCGAGCCTTCTCTGCATTTCTTAATTGGGCTACGTCATCTGTATCCTTGAACACTTCTGGCCACACCCCTTCCTCCAGGAAGCCTTCCCAGCATTTGATGCCCCTTTTATCTGCTTCCATGACACCATGTGCCTCTCCCCGTCACACCACTTATCCCGTTGAAGAGCCAGTCATTTGCCTTATCTCTCTCATTCCTTCAACCTCTCTGACTGCCGCCACAAGGGCAATCAATTGACATCACTACACTGGCACACACGAGAAGGCAAAACCTAGAATGTGGTAGGTGCTCAGGAAGTGTTTGTAGGTGAGTCACAGGGATGGGACCACACTCTCCTTCTGCTTGAAAAATGAAAGGGGCTCAGATTCCACCCCCTGGGATGCAGAAAGCAGAGGCCTTCACGTCTGGGAGAGTCCCACCTTCGCTGAAGGTGCGAGAGCCCGGGGCTTTGTCCTCCCCGCATCTGCCGGGATGGACTCCCCTTCAGAGGCAAGTTCCCCAGGGTCAGGGAGGAGAGAGCCCGCTGCTGGACACCAGGGAAAGGAGAGGAAGACCAAGGCGGAGGCAGATCAGCTCTGCTCAGATGGTATCAGGGCAGCCTTCCAACCCGAAGACACTGGGATCTGAATGTGAAGATGGAGCAGCAGATGGTGTTCCAGCCACAGCCTCTTGGACCACAACAAACTCTCCCAGGGCCCCAGGGAGCTGCAGAGTGAGACGTTCCTGGAGGAGAAAGGAGGCCTGAAGCCACTGCCGCTCCAACCCCTCCCGAAGATACGGCCGCTATGACTGGGCCAGCTGCCCCTGGGATGGGATGAAAGCCCCAAGCCAGAGGCCGCTGAGTGAGTCTGGGAGGAAGGACACCTGCCTATCATGTAAGCGTCTCTGGAGAAGGCAGCAAAGGTAGAGAGAGAGAGAGACACGCTGTCCTCGGGTGCTCCCAGCAGCACACCCATGACAGCGAAGGCATGGGAACAACCCAAATGTCCATCAACAGATGAGTGCATAGACAGAAGGTGGTCTCTCCACACCACGGAACACGATTCCACTTGCTGATCTGTGTTACTTTGTACGACGAACCTTGTAAACATCATGACCTGCGTGGAACAAGAAGGCGGAGGAAAGGGGTCTTCGCTCTCTCTGCCTGACTGCGACGCAGGGACGGCCTTCTCCTGCTCCCACTGGAGCCGGTCCTCAGGCCTTTGGCCTTCGTGGGGAATCACAGAGCCAGTGCTCCAGCTCGCTAGCCTGCCGACTGCAGTTGGCAAGACCTCGCAGCCCCCACGATGGTGTGAGCAGATTCCTCGTGGTAAATCATACAGGGAACAGGGGACGGACACTTGGTGTTTAATGGGTACGGAGCTCCAGTGCGGATGACGAAAACGTTCTAGAGATGGGTGCTGGTGAGGGCTGCACGCCAATGTCAACATAATGCCACCGAATGACACCCTTAAATATGGTGAAGATAGGATTTTTTTTTTTTTTTAGAGAGAGAGAGTGTGTGAGCAAGGGGAGGGGCAGAGGGAGAGAGAGACTCCCAAGCAGACTCCCCACTGAGCACAGAGCCCAACTAGGGTTCCAACGACCCTGAGATCATGACCCGAGCTGAAATCAAGAGTCGGGGGCTCAACCGACAGAGCAACCCAGGCTCCCCAAGATGGAAAATTTTGTGTTGTGTGTATATAAGCACAATTAAATAAATAAGAGTAAATAAAGCAAAGAGAGGAACAAGAAGCAAAGCGGAATGGAAGAAAAGGAGAGGTGGATGGGAAATGGAGTTAGGCAGAAGGGAGCCAGCCGGGAGTTTATTCAGGGAGGCAGAAAGCAGGACAACCTTGAGTTCCTGAATCCTCCATTTTCCCTTCTTTGAAGACAGGACTCTCAGTACATTCCTGCATGAAAAGCCCTCTCTAGAAGTGTGCACAGGATCAGCCACCCTCCCCTTCGCCCGTACATCTGAGGGGTGAGTTACCGGCCCCACCACAAGCATCCACGCATCCGAGCTCAATTACTGCTCCAAATGCCTTCACTAATTTAGGGCTCAAAAAAAAGCAAAAGGTAGTAAGAGTAATTTGGTGGTTTCAAATGCGCTTTCCCCTTGAAAACAGCCCTTCTAAAGGACAAAAACCACAGCACATTTTTGCAAAATGAAATTTAGCCACCACTGGTCCTTAATGTAGATTTATTTTCCGTGTTAATAAAACTCAAAGCATCCAAGAACACATTATTAACGTGTCACAGTTTCATCTCCTGGGACGTAAGGTTTTCGTTCCCCTCAGAGTTTGTAGCGGAAATTGTGCATAATGGCCCAGTTGTCCAGGGCAGGGAACATGAGGAAGCCTAACTCCTGATTCCTTGATTACGGATTCACACAGCATCCCCCCCAAAGTCCCCACAACACGTGACCTCAGCCATTGTGCTGCCGCCCCAGTTAGGGCTTTGCTTCCTCACAAAGCTTTCTGGCACCTGGCCTGGGAGTTGTCCGATTCCAGGGACATGGTGGGTAACATGAGCAGCCATGACATTCAGCGCCCACAATACATCATCAGCACCGGTGCAACAGGCAGGGGCCTTTGTAGACGCTTATCTCACAAGGACACCTGGCCCCATGTGATGTGGCCCGGCATCCACTTCAGAGGGGGTGGGGAGCAACTCACACCTGTAGAGTCCGCCATTCACCATGGTGCAATCCCCCCAGCTCCCCTCTGCCACTAGATTGCTCCTCCATGAGACTAGCCAGAAAAGGCATGAGTTCATGGTTAACGTCCATCTCAACTGGGGGTTCAGAAGACAGTAGGTCAATCCACTTACGTTTGATGAAATTGTACGCGCCCTCTTTGCCCGCAGGGTTGCCAAAGAGACACAGTACAGAGCTCAGAAAGCCCGGTACTCTGACTTGGAAAACTGCTCTATCAGGTCCTCTCATACCAGCTCAAAACAAAAGGGAAGGTGCGGCTACCCAGAGGCTAGAAACGGCAGCAGAATCTCAGGACCCAAAGCAGTTTCTCCATCCCTGTCTCCTCTCCCGTCCGTTCTTCTCCTCTTTTGTCCCTCCCTCCCTTCCTCCTCCTCTCATTTCCGATTTCTCTCCCTCTCTCTCCTTCCTCTCGCTCTCCCCTTCCTGTCCCCCCTTGCTAGGTCCACCCCCAATCTGCTTCATCACCCTCAGCTCTGTAACCTTTCTGTCCTTCACCAGGTTGCCCGAGTTGGCTTCCGCTTACCCCAGGCTCCCCTCAGCCTCTGCCCTTCCCCACACTTGGTGCCGCTAGTTCAAATTCCTAAGGGATAACTGGTTGACTCAGTCTCAAGTCTCTCATGGGCAAACCTACCGATTGGCCGCCCTTGATCAGGCGCCCATCTTTCATCCAATCAGTAACGGCAGGGTGAATGAAGGGAGTGGGGTCATGTGATACACAACATGGCCACCTACCGTGGGAAGACTCAGGCCAGGAGAGTTTTCTTTAGAAGGGTACGCGGGCAGACCAGCCATGTCCCATATATATCCATTCGTAACCGAGGACTGTGTTCCAGAAAAGGGAAATGACTTGGGTAAGAACATGTTCTATAAGCTGTAAAATAATATGTATATAACTCATATATAATATATATTATTTCTATGTAATAAATATATATTATATTTAATATGTTATTTATCTATAATAAATTTATATTTTCTATTATTACATGTAATATATATTTATGTATAAGTATGTTATATATTATTTATATGTAATAAACATGTTGCATATTATTTATATGTAATGATATATATTTATATTTGATACATGTGATAAATATACATATTATTTCTATGTAACAAATATATGATGTTATTTATACATAATAAATACATGTACATAACATAAATATATAACATATTATATGTAATATATAAATATATTACATACAAATATGTTTATACCTAAAACATTTTAATATAATATATATTACATAGATTATTTTTATATAATAAATACGTATTTTATATATACACAATGTTATTATTGTCCAAGGTCACCTAGCTACTTACTAAAAGGATTTTATCCAACTTGACGCCACTAATCTGTGCATCACTCACGTTCGGGTGCTAACTTGATTCTACCAGGAATTAAGCATGGCTTGTCTTTACAAAGTGGCCCCAGGAGGTAGAGTGACTAATCTTTTGTTCTGAGCTCTAAAAGACGAATGTTCCAAAAGGAGAGGGAAGACAAAGGATAGTTTTTGAGGGCCGAGTACATGGCAGGCCCTTAGGACGTGGTGTCCCACCTACTCCTCACGGCTCTGTGAGAGAGTCATTATCATCCTTGTTTGATGAGTCACACGGTAAGTAAGTAGATAGGTTAGGGTTCAACCCCCAGGCAGTTATACTGCATCCCACTGACTTCCCCTCCTAGCAGCAGGCTTGCACGGAGGCATCTTCGCGGTGCCCCTCCCACCCCGGATTTTGCTCCCCCCACCACCCTTGATCCTCTTGGCTCTTCCTGGGATCATCAATACTTAATGCTTTGTGCTGTCACAATCGTAGCTGTGAAGGATCCCATTGTGCGGTTGATCTATAATGTAAGGTTAATGCCTAATTAGCTCCTTTAACATTTCTTTTGTGGATAATTCATGATAGGTCATTAACAAAAGCCAGGGCAAACGGAGGGGCATGTTCATCGCCATAAATCAGAGGCCTAAAAACATCATAGAAACAGGAAAATGCATGTATTATTCAGGTCAAACAAAGAGCCAGATCTGCATAGGCTCCTCAATTGCTCTTCTGACCTTGAGGTCAAGGGACCAAGTGCAAGACTGGAGGGATATTTGGTAATAGCAGGAATGGGCTGTTCAGGGCCTAGCGGGGATGCACACCTCCTGGTCAACTTAAGGCTCCATATCTTACAGTTCAACTTATGACTCCCCAGGTAGAAAAGGCCCCCTTGTCTACCAGGTAGTGCGTATCTACTACAACAATAGATAACTACCGTTTATAGAGCATCTACAACGTATCAAGCTGTGTGTGTGTGTGTGTGTGTGTGTGTGTGTGTGTTCCATGTATCAGTTTGCTACTGCTGCATAACAAACTTCCCCTAAACTCAGTGGCTTTTTATGAGTTTGTCTTAGCTGGTTGGTGCTGCTGATCTGGGCCAAGTTCATCTGATCTTGGCTGGGTCCTCTCCTGCATCTGTGTGCCACTGGTAGGTTGGCCAGAGGCTGCTACCATCCTATGACCTCACTGACATGTCGGCTATTGACTGGCTGTTAGGGTAACAGGGGTGACAGGACCACATGACTCAGTGAGGTCAGTGTTCCAAGAGTTAGATTAGAAGCATGCAAGAGCTCTTGAGGCCTAGACCTGGAGCAGGATGCTGTCATATCTATAGCATTTGTGGATCCTAAGTCACAAGCCCAGTTAGATTCAGGGGTGGGTCAAGGAACTCCACCTTTTGCTAGAAGGAGCTGCAAAGGGTAAAGAAAGGTGGAGAATTGCAGTTGTTTCTGCAATTATGCTACCACAACCCAGTTTTTCCTTATAATAAGCCATTTATGCATTCTTCCAGCAAATATTTATGGAGTACCTACTGTGTGCCAGGCACTGTTCAAGGTGCTAAGGACACAAGCAGTGAACAAAAGCAAGTATCTATTCATGGAGAATTTAATTTTTGGGGAGGATAAGAGACAAACAGTAAACAAGTGAATAAATACATACATAAGATACTTTTAGATGCTGTTCAAGGCTGTAATGAAAATATAACAGAGTGACTGTCTATTAGTTGTCTAGAGGCAATTTCTGATAGAGCAGTCAGGGAGGACCTCTCTGAGGGGGTGACATTTCACCTGAGATCTCAATGATGAGAGGGAACCAGCCGTGCAGGACTGGGAGCGGAACATTCTAGCAGGGAGAAGAACAAGTACAAAGGTCCTGAGGCAGAATGGCCTCAAGGAATAGAAAGGAAGTCAGTGTGGCTGGAGCATAGTAACTGAGAGAAGATGAAGTCCAGGATGTAAGCGGATCCTTGGAGGGAAGTACAATGACTTTTGAAGAAAATAAAACTCAAAGAGGTGATGTTCCTTACCCAAAGAAGGTCCTGAAAATAGCTAGTGAGTGGTAGAGCCAGGATTTGAACCGGGGACCATCTGAATTCAAAGTCACACTCTGTATACTGCCCCGTCCTGCCTCCTAGGATAAATACCAAGCAGGGACTTTTTCACATAGGCAAACAAGGCCTCAACCCTCAGAGAATCCCTCTTGGAAACTGATGATGGCTAAAACTCAACACTTTAGCTCAGTCTGAGTTGAACTAAGCTCACCACTGGCTGGCTCTGATCTACACTGTTCCTCCAGCAGCTAACAGACAAGCCCACACACCACAGAGCCTCATGACAAGTTGACCGGCAGCAGCATCCCCAGCTGTCTGCCCAGACGTGAGTACTGTTCATTGGCTCCATTTTTTCTAGATGATTCCATTCTTCTCCCCATCTTGGGTTTTTCTTGGGGAGCGCCCCCCTGCGTCCTAACCATACTCCGCCGGAAATCTCTAAGACTTTCATTGTAGAAGGTTTGCCCAGAATAAAAAGACAAGATGCACAGACATCTGCTGATACATCCCATACAAGATCAAAAAGGCCCACCTCAAGAATTCGGTTATCTTATGTATTGTCCAAGCAAGGAGCCTCATCATTTAAAATATGACATTCATTTATGCCAAATATTTTAATGGAGCACCTACTATGTGTCGGGGACTGGTCTAGCAGGGGGGAATGGAGCAGTAAGCTTGGCCCACGTGCTTTGCCGAAGACCAAAACGTAGGACGTGTGAGGTGTGATAAACGGCAGCAAACAGTTTCCGGGGATGGGTGTCTGTGATGAGGGAAGGCCTCTCAGATAAGATGCTGTTTGATTAGGAACTTGACAATGAGGAAGAGAGCGCCACAGCTACTTTCCAAAGGAGCAGGAGTGGCTGGGACTCTTCTAGAACCTCGACCGACCACTGTGGCCCAGAGTAAGCAAAAGGGGAGTGGCCAGAAATGAGGTCAAAGAGGTCAGAGGAGCCAGATCTTGTAGAGCCCGGCCAGCCCTGGTAAGGACTCTGGCTTTCACTTGAGATGAGACAAAAGCCCCTGGGAGGTTCTGAGCCACAATGTGGCTTATGTTTTCAAAGCATCCTCTGGCTGCTGTGGTAAGCAGGGGACTAAGCAGGGTAAGTCAAGAGACTTGAGGGGCAGAGGCCAAGGAGAGCTGAGAGCCCTGGGAGGAAGCTTTTGCACTTGCTCAGGTGCAAGATGACGGGGGCTCAGATTTGGGGGTAGCAGGTGGGAGGTGATATTTGCCTGAGCAAGACAGGTAATCAGCAAATACTGCACAATGAATAGTTTGCTTGAAATGGAGGGCAGAGCTGTAGGAGAGGCACAGGGTGCTATAAAACTGTGTAACAAGGAAAATGGTAGTCTGTTCCTTTGTGGGGGAGGGACCTACATTAGGCAGGGAAGGCTGCCCAGAAGAAGTGGCATACTGGCCACTTATTGAAGGATGAATCGAATTAGATGAAGATGAGGAGAACGGCATCTGACGCAGAAGGAAGAGCACGAGCGAGAGCCCCAGGGCAGAAAGGAGCTGGCCATTTGGATGCCCGTAGCAACATGTTCTCCTTCTGTGATGCGCCACCGTTTGCTTGCCTGTGAAATAATCAGTGCTTCGGACACTTCACAGCACGAGGCCCACCCTGGCTCCACATTGCTCTTACCACTGGTTTTTTTTCACTCCTCTGGAAGCCGTTAAGGAGGACCCAGACCTTCCCACCTAGTAAATGAGTAATGAGGACAGATCAGACCGGCTAGGTTGGGGCGAGATTAATAACGACAGTGTGACTTTGACCTGTCCAGAGTTGAGTCACCTCACTGGGGAGGACCCAGCAAACATGTCTTTGTCCCCGATCCCTGCCCCTGTAGACGGCCATGGGGCTTTATTGAGCTAAGCAGGTGTGGGGGAGATGGCAGGATGGCCCCTCAAAGGGGGAATCAAGATTAAGCACATAAGCTGGCCTTTTAAAAGCTTAGCGGGCCTTTCCAATTGGATCTCAAATGGACCACACTTGAGAAATTAAATAAACAGCATTTGTCAAGGGCTTTTGTGGGCTCCCAGCTGTATTTATTTATAGGTTGGTCTGTTATTTATGGGTGCTCGTGCTCCATATAAAAGCTTTGTCAGAGAGAAGTGGTGGGGAGGAGGTGGAGTGCTTTAATGCTTACTGGGACACTTAAGTATTCACTCCAAGGAGCCCAAACAATGAGCATTTGCTGCTTTTGTCCCACAGAAGCTGGGTGCTCGAACATATCAGGATGGCCTCCCTGGAAATGTTGGACCACTGGGCACTCCCCCAAACAGTCAGAGGTCCCCTCGGAGACCCGTGAGGGCCAGTTCCCAGAGAAAAATTGAAAATCTGAGGTTGGTCACATCTTTGATTCATTGTGACTTCTGACTCATCGTTGGGAAGACCCAAGGGTGAAGCCTTGAAAAACACCAGTAAAGCCCTTGAACGAAGTAAGCAGTCAATAGATGTTGCTCCATGAGTGACGAATGACTATATGTTGTCCCTATGCTGTCCCCATGGTTATCAAACTGAAAAATGAGAGGGACCTCAAGATGGTACATGGAATCTCCCCGGGGGGGGGGGGGAGGAGGGATTGGCAATACCTATCCAGGCCCTAAATAGTCACAGTTTGAGCTTGGTATTTTTCTTCTAAGAATTCATCCAAAGGAGAATTCCAAGGATTAAGGGGAAAAAAAGGGAGGGGGAGGGAAGGAGAGAGGAGGGAGGGAGGGAGGGAGTAGGGGAGGGCAGGAGAGAAAGGAAAGATTTTCAAAAAAATTTGCAAAAAAAGACCTTCGTTGCCACTTTGTTGGGGATGGTATCAACCCTGAAGGAATGATTAACTTCGGTGCATCCCACCTTTGCTGAGTTACTACACATTGGTTCAGGAAAACCTACGCAATAATACGGAAATGGCCATGTGAAGATACTATAGGAAAAGACAGGAGGCAATATTACCTTTATATAGTATTATTAAAATCATGTGGGTTTTTTTAACTATTGGAGAAAAAAGCTCAAACAAAAACACACTAAAATGTTAAGAGTGGTTATGTTTGGATACAAGAACTGTGAGTTATTTTTGAAGATTTCCTCTATCTTTCTAAATTCCCAAATTTTTGTTAAAATTATGTGCTAATCTGACGATTAAAAAAATCACACCAATCAATTCATCATTTACTAAACAAACAGTATCCTCCTGCCACGAGAAAAGCCTCTTTTAAAGACATCTAAGGAGAGATAATCAGATAATCCGCAAGATGTTTTTTATTGGCACTACAATGAAAAGTGTCGACACGTTGCTTACCTTCGTAATTATTTTATCATTGTGGAAACAAAAGAAATGTCCACAAAAAAATGTAAGTATCAGAAGCATGAATTCATCATTTTGGCTTCTTTTCAGTGCAATAAACAAAAATATGTGTGTTCTTTTTCCCACGTGTCTCTTTCCCCCTTGCCCTTGCGTATATCACCCTCGCGGCCCCACAGAATCTTCCCACCCCTAGTATTTCCAGGAATGATGCTCTTTCTTTGTGCATGTTGCCTCTTTTCTTGTGACTGAGCCCCTGGAAACTTCCTACATGACTACGGCTTGCCCACAGCCTCAGCCCCTTCTATGTGAACGCAGGCAGGATGACGGGACCAAGCAGGGGCCACTGACTCAGATTCATGTGGTCCTGGATTCCGGTCCCACCTCTGCCACTTCCTGGCTGCACCACCTGGAGCAAGTCACTTAATTCCCCTGTGCAGCAATTTCCGAGCCTGCTCATGGTCAAAATGCTTAAGCGAGAAGATGGTAATAGCAGAGGAAGAGTTGTCAAAGTAATGATTAACACCCATTGACCACTAGGAGTATGTGAGGCACTACGCTAAGTGCTTTACACACAAATCATTTAAACTCCTTGCCATCCAATGAAGTCGGTGCTATTTTCCCATTTTACAGATGAGAAGACAGACCAGGAAGTCTTCATGACCACCGTGGAACACTCACCTTGGAGCTAGACCCTGGTCTCATTCCATCCTTCCACCGACTCCCCAGCTGGTCCATTATCATACCCATTTTTTAGATAAGAACACTGAGGCTCAGAAGGATAAAAGGTTGGACCAAGCTCACCCAGCTCATAGGTAGAGGCAGTACTCTCATTTAATGCTTTCCCCCCCTACCCCTTTGCAAGCCTCCAAGTTTATGGGCACTTGGTAGACACTTGGTAACTGGTGCCCTCCCACCCTTACAACCAGGGAGCATCTTCTAATCCGGACCCTGACTGCTTCTTGCTGTCACCCAGGCCCCTGCTCTGGCCTCTCAGCGAACAGACAAGGACAAGGAAGAGCAGATCACCTCAAGTGCCCAGAGAATGACCTCGAGGAGATGAAGCAGAGCGTCTGCTGCTCACATCAGCGTGGCTCAGATCCGTGGGGCCCAGCCCTTCACAGGCCTGGGCAACCTCGGCTCCTGAAAATCACCCCACCGCCGAGCCAGGGGTCTGGTTACAGGGAAAAGCTTTGAAGCGGGAACAAGCTCAAGGGACGTGGACATTGCTCATTTTTCTGCCACATCTCTGAAATAATGGCTACTGTCTGACCAGATGCAATCGATCTGCTTCTGCCCTCTGCACACGGATGGGAAGTCATAAAAAGAAATCTCTGAGGAGGCAGATAAAAGTTGGTGCCCAAAATCGTGTCTGGGATGAAAAGCTGTTCTTACCCAGAACAAACAAAACATCATCCCTGTCCTTCGAGGCGTCAGTGGGGAAGAAAGCGTGGCGTGTGGGGCGTGTTGTGCTGAATCCTTGACAATGGGTACACCTGGGAGCTTGCCTACCTCCCCGGGGACTGCCGTGACTCGCAGAGGAGATGTTCTTACAGTAAGGGCAGAACCCTAGCAAGCCAGGCTATTTGGGGAGAAAAGGAAAGTGGGGAGCCAGAGACACATCTGTGAGTCATTTGAGTTGAAATGAGCACATTCTCTGGGCATGGAGGGTGGAGGAGGGGTTGGGGCAGTTGGTTCCCATTAAGCTTGGTAGCCTGAGAATTCCCTGCGTGCGGATGCGTGCTGGCCCCAGCCCCGTCCAGGGGGCCACAGCACCGCAGCCCCTGGTGCAGCCTGAGAATGTCCCTCCTCCGCCGGCCACTGACGCAGGGGACCCCAGTGTCTCCCCCGGGCCTGGAGAGGGAGAAGTAGCCAGGAGGTCTCGGGACACCGTGTCCTCCCATCCGCCCCATTTTCCAAGACCCCTAATTAGGTATTTACATGACAGGTCAATTACGGCCCTGAAAAAGTGGTTACAGGCCATGGGGTAATTAGTGACATTTTTAAAATACATTTTCAACCGCACAAAACCATGTTTACACAATGTTAAAGAACTGGCTTTAGACCACAGGAGTGAAAAGAACTTTGCAAAGGCAGAAAAAACTCTGCCCATGGAGTCTGAAGGGCAGTTGTGTTCCCTCTGATGCTCAGGCTACAGATGTGGCTTGATCTGTGCAGGAGCTGACGGCAGTTTTCCTCACTCCTGGAATCCGAGGACCCCACTGCGTACCTGGGAGCAGGGCCTACAAGATGGATCACACACGGGTCTCTTGACTGGAGGAACCCACCGTTCTAATGTATGGCTGTCCTCATCCATGCATACATTCAGTAATTCACCCAACAAACAATTACCCTACGTGCGCAAGGGAGAAAAAAGGATCCTTTTGAGGACCTCACCGTTCTGGATGATCTTGGGAGCCTTTTTGTTACCAGCATCCCCTTTGCAGCCATGTCTACCTTCAGGGAATGTGCCAAGCACTGCGGAGCCTCAGCGAACCCGGAGCGAGGCACAGATCTTGATTTTTCCTAAGTTCATAGTCTTTGAGTGGCTTCTGGGGGATTATTATCAATTCATTCATGTGTTCATTCATTTATTCACTTGTTTACAGACAACCCGAGTTCCTACTCTGTAACGGATACAAGGCTAAGTATGGAGGATTCCGAAATAGACCGCTAAGGTCTGGTCCCTGTCTTGGGCTCAGAGAAAGACTCGTGGGTCCACGATGTCAGCAGAGTGCGTGAGTCCTGTGCTGGGGAAGCCCGAGGCGAGAATTAAGCTCTGCCTGGAAGGCAGCCCTGCATGGGGCCGGAGTCCTAAAGAGCGATTAGTAGTTGGCCAGGCAAAGAGCAGGGTGGGGTTAACTAGTCCCTGGGCAGGGCGTGAGCAAAAGCACAGAGGTGAGAAAGGGCGAGGGGCACGGAGGGACCTGGTAAGAATGGCAAGAGATGAGGTAGGAAGGTGAGCGGATCCAGGCCACGGGGAGTGATGAGCTGCATCCTACAGGGGATGGGAAGAGCCCAATGCTGGGCCACAAAGTGGCACAAAAGGAACATAGTCACTCCCGAAATCTCCCAAAGGAATGGGGAAGGGGTTGGGGCATTGCCATGAGAGATTTAAAAGTCACAGGTCTCCTTCCAAATGGAGGAGTGTCTGGGCAAGGTGAAGGGTCGATTGGGGATGGCCACGCCAGGAGTAGAGACAGAACTCCATGAGAGGCAAGGTCCAGAGCTGCAGGCAAAAGAGTCCAGATGGAGACAGGGGAAGGGGGAGGGACAGGGAAGTTCAAATCCCTGCCATTTAACAAGCCTGGGACCTTGAGCAAACCACTGGTTGCTTTTGCCCTCAGTTTTTCCATCTGTAAAATGGGGAGCTCACCACCTACTACACAGACCTGTAATTATGGTAGCAGTAGTTATAATACCCTATTAATTTAGGTAATATTGTTTATATTAACTCTGATCACTAACATTTTTTGGCCCTATTCATCCCATTCTGAGCATTTTATGTGTATTACTCATCGAATCCTTACAGAACCTCTATGAGGTATTATATATGACTTAGCCCCATTTTCCAGATGAGGAAAGTGAGCCCCAGAAAGGATAAGTAACTTGGCCAAGGACACAGGTTGAAACCTCAGTTCCATCTAACTCCAGATGTCTTGTGCTCTTAAATCCCTCTTTATGCACCATTCAAATCCTCTCATGAGACTCAAATCCCCAAACCCATCCAACACACACACAGAGTGTCGCGTGTCATCCACTGTCTCCTTGACCAGACAGCTATGCGTCAGTCTCCAGAGCAAACTGCAGCCTTTCCCCGGGACCCCAGTCAATCCCTGGCCTGAAATGCTTCCCCCACTCCTTCCCACCCATGTAACCTCTGGAATTCTAGAATTCCATTCTGGAAGGTCCCGTTCAAATGCCATCTCCTGCAGGGAAACACCCCAGGGTCCCCAGGTCCCTCCGCAGAACTGTCATAGCACCTCCTGCATTCAACACCACCTGTATTTGCTTTCTTGTGGGTATTTTATGGGCCATATTTTATTTCCCTGCTTTGATTATGTCCCCAGTCTTACACGGAGTAGTCCCTCCTGAGCTACCAGCTGACGAGTAGCTGATATGTGGTCATGGTTCCAGCTACCAGAAGTAAGTCTGCAAACCAGACAGGCAAGGTCCCCGTCCTCAGGAGAGAGACCATGTCACGCGCAAGTAAACACATAAGGACATTTCACATAGTGAGTATAAAAAGGAGACCAATTAACTCCATACGATACATTCTGACTGGGGTGTGCCTTAAAGGAAGGCCTCTCTGAGGTGGTGGTGTATGAGCAGAAGCCTTAAAAAATCAGAAGAGTCAGCTGTGGGAGCACTTGAGAAAGGGAGTCCCAGGCAGAGGGAAACGGCAGATGCAAAGGCCCTGAGGTAGGAACAGATAGGATATAGGCAAAGCAAAGAAAGATGGCAATTGTGGTGGCAGCATGGTGAGCCCAAGAGGAGAAGAGGGAGACGAAGTCCAAGAGGTAGATGCAGGCTGGGGCATGAAGGCTCTAGGGAGGTGCTTGAGCTTATTCTAAGTGGAGTTGGGTCCACAGATCCTTCCCCTCTGAGGAGCTCATGAATCGAAAGGCGGACAGTTGCAGGAACATGCCGGCCCTATCTCTTGTGAGCATCACCAAACCTCTTCCCATCCTGTATCAATTAGGCCGCTGACTCCATCGCTCCTGACTTCAAAGGGGGAAAAATGGCAGAGAATTTACAAAGGACAATAAACCCAGTCCATGGCAGGCTGCAAGCCCATAAACTTTTACCGGCTCCTCAACTCACTCCCTGCCTCACCACCAAAGCACTGCCTTTATCCACAGCCAGCACAGTAAAAAAATTTTTTTACGGAATCCCACACCACCTGGGAGGAAAATCCTGGAAATAACATTTGCCCCAATGAAACCATCGAATTTGGAACGACTGAGGAGGCCACTGCCTGGGATGCCAGCTCACGGCTACAAAGTACTCTTCACCAATGCTCAAGGAGCTCCAACTGGACTGCTCCTCCCCTGTGTGACCTGGGGCAAGTCTCAGCCCCTTCTGGAAGGGGCAGGTTCCCCTATTAGAAGTGGTGGCTTTGGGCCATCACTAGGGCTTCTCTGTTCTATATGCCCAGAAGTCCATAAGTACTTCGCAAGGATTCCCTTAGAAGGTGCTGGGTAACAGTGGTCATTGGTGTCCATGGCAGAAACAGCCTTCTCCTGTATGGCAGGCAGCCTTATGAATGGGTGTGACCTTGTGGAAGACGGTTTGGCATTCTGTATCAAGAACCTTAAAAAAAAAAAAAAAAAAAGCACACACACTGGGATCCAGGAAATGATCACATCAAAATACAAAGGTGTGGATCACCAATTCTGCCAGCCCACTTCCCTCAACTACATCTCAGCTTGGCACTCAGGGAACAGCATAAGCAATGATTCTCAACTGGGAGCAATTTTGTTCCTCTCAAAATATAGTCATGTCAGGGGGAGGGGGCGCTGCTGGCACCTGGTGGGTGGAGGCCAGGGATGCTGCTCACCATCCTACAGTCACGGGCTGCCCCCCCCCCAGCAGCCCCCACAACAGAGAATCACCTACCCCAAAATGCCCAGGGAGCCAAGTTTGAGAAGCCTGGTTTAGACCACAGGTTACTGGATATCTAAACCCAGTGTTGTTTCAGGAGACGTAAAATAAAATTTTAAAAACTGAGAACAATGAAAAAATACCGAAATGCAAAATAAGAGGGAATGAGTTAAGTAAGGATTCAAGGCAGTCAGGAAAAGGCAAGCAGTCTCGTGGTCAAGGGCCTGGAGGCAGACGGCTGCCTGGGTTCAAATCTTGCCTCTACCACTTATGACATGAGTGACCCTGGGCAGATCTCTTTAGCTTCCTGGGTCTCGGTTTATTTATCTGAAAAATGGGGGTACAAATCATCACTTCTCCATGGGGCTCTTGGGGGACTCAACACCCCGTGGGGAGAATCTGAGCATAGGGGGTTCCGTTCATTCCTGGCCCTGTGTGCATCTGAGTCTGCGAGGAACAGAGAAGAGCATGCGTGGAAAGATGGGCTGGCAGCAAGCTGGGCATCACTTTAGAGTGATGTGTAACTAGAATTACATGGTGAGAGCCCCAGTAAGGGGCTTGATTCCACGTGTCCCGGGGGATAACTTATACAGTATACACCATACTTACTGAGTGGCTGATCTTATATTTTACTGTCCCATTCCAACTCCACCACAACCCCCTGAGGTAGATTTAAGCATCACCCCGATTTCACAGAAAAAGATACTGAGGTTCAGAGAGGTCAGTAGTTGCCCGAGGCCACTTGCTGATAAGGCGGCCATGCGGGTAAGACCCCACACCAGGTCTGTCTGACGCCAGAGCCCAGCCTCCCCCCTGCACTGGGTGGCATTCCCGAAAGGCTTTACATTACACGGGCTCACACAGGCATTACTTATTGGTGAGAGTTTTCCATAAACACAAACATGGGGGGACCAACTTGCCCCGAGTTCCCAAGTGCCCTCCGGGTCTTAGCATGTTCTGGAAAACCTCTCAGTCCCAGGCCAACGGGGATGGTCAGCCACCCTCCTTGGGGGTCAGGTGTGTGTTTCTGCTTCCCTTGGGGTACCCAGGCCTGGTGAAAATTCAGTCTTCTAAGGCTTAGAGACTTCTGGAAGGCACAGGGAGAGGTTGCAGGAACTCTGGCAGGTATGTCAGAAAACCTGGTTTTGCCACAAATTTGCTGCTTAAACCCGGGCTCCTTTAGATGCTTCTCTCAGCCCCTGAAAGCAGGTGGGATTGGCTTGAATTTTCTCCCAAAGTCATTCATTGATTATCCCGATGTCAAGCTTCTATCCATCCATCCACAATACAGTGTTGTGGTTGGCTTCCTGGGCCTGCAAACCCACTCTGCCACTCCAGCTGTGAGGCCTCCCGGTGCCTCGGTTTCCTTATTTGTAAAATGCAGGTAATAATGGGAATCCATTGCACAATACAAGCACAGTATTTATAATAGGGCTTTGGCATACTGGAAGTGCTCAGTAAATATTGGCTTATATTAACACTCATTTAGGGATGCATTCACTTCACTCAGTAAATATTAACTGAACACAGTATACTGGACACAAAAATCCTCATGGCTCCCGCCTCTCTCACAGGAAAAAGCCCAGATTCCAAATCCAAATGAATTAGCGACCAACTCCTTGCCTTCTGAAGTCGAGATTAAAGAAAGAGAGAGAGAGAGAGAGAGAGAGAGAGAGAGAGGCCAAGGAAGAGGGAGAAGCTGTGCCCTCTCCAACGCACAAGCCAAAACATACATCCCGCTGTGCCTGGCCCACTATGGTGGGCCAGGGGAGGGCGCTTCCCAGAGGGCGTGGAGACCACTGGGCTCTGCACAGCCTTCCCTCCACAACTGGCTATAATTACCCACTGGGTTAGGCCAGCGCACTTCCCTCAACTACATCTCAGCTCGGCACGCAGGGAACAGCATGAGCAAAAAACCTTCCTTCATCCCGTGAGCCTCCCAGCCTCCAGCTGAGCCAACCTCGGAAGGCCCCTGCCAACAACACGCCCCTGGGAACAGACTGCCTTGCCGAGCTGAGTGTGCCAATGCCTTAAATTGTTTTATGTTTTTTGTCTCTATGAATTAGAAGCTGTTAAGAGAAGGCCGCCCAAGGAAACCAAGCACAAAATATATTTGGTTACAGATGGATAGGAGAGGTTTCTTGGTGCGTTTGTTGTTGTTATTGTTGTTTCCTAAGAGACTGAACATGAACTGTTTTTGTTTTTGTTTTTCCCTTTGAAGTCACTGATACATTTGGAACTGGGCTCTTGGAACCCAAAGGGTGTCAGGAGCACACCCTCCTGGGTGTGGAGGAGACGTCCCCTCTATAAACATCCCTGCTCATGCAGCAGGGTTAGCCCAGAATCTCTCTCTCTCTCTCTCTCTCTCTCTCACACACACACACACACACACACACACACACACACACACACCCCGTCAAGGACAACCTTTGGAAGCAGGGAAGATGTCCAACCAGCGGCACCCCCGCCCCGTACCACCAATCCTCTCTCCACAGCCTTCTTACCACCCTAATCCCTGCCCAAGCACATGGATTCTGAAGTTAGCACCTCAGGTACAAATCCTGCATCTTCCCCTCACTGCCTGGGCAAATGCTGAGTGCCTCAATTTTCTCATCTGCAAAGTGGGGAGATTATGGGTACAACCCAAACTGCCACCACCATCACCACCCCTAAAGGCCTTACCTGAACAAAATCTAAATTTTGGAGACAAGGAAGAGTTGAGTTGAGGAGAAGGGCAGTTGGATGCATAAGCAAACATCATGGGGATGAAACTCAAAGACCCCACATGTAACCCACTAAAGGCGGGAGTTTCCCCTCCAACACACAGCTTCA
Source organism: Callorhinus ursinus (assembly GCF_003265705.2). Lineage (NCBI taxonomy): Eukaryota > Metazoa > Chordata > Mammalia > Carnivora > Otariidae > Callorhinus > Callorhinus ursinus. The sequence goes on along the minus strand of NW_027397103.1, from coordinate 6,087,741 downwards.
CCTGGGCCAGAGTCCTAGTCAAGCCAGACATAAGTTAAAGACAAGAAGAGGTAACAGACGTCGCTTGGAAGGACAGTCACATCATGGTGTCTGTGGAAGGCACATGGGTCTTAGGGTCCAGGCAAGCATGGGGTTTGGACCTGGCTCTGCCACTTACCAGCTGAGTGTCCCTGGGAAAGAACCTAAACCTCTCTGATCCTCAGTTTCCTTATCTGTGGCATATGATAATGATACCTGCCTTCACGTGAGTCATGTGCATGAGTTGCCATCACGCATGCACAGGGGCCGCCATTAGGATCTCCGTGAGTATATTATCACCTTAGTAAACCCCAGGTCACTACGTATGGAGCCATATTCTCTACACACTCACACTGAACACTTTTATTAGATGCATGGTGGCAACTCACCATCTCAGAGTCGGCATGATAGAAGTTGATTCCAGAGAAAATAAGAAACTTGGGAAGTTGAAAATGAAGACGCCGTTTTCATTGTAAAAAGAAAATGCTGTGAATTACAGCATGACTGGCTGCACGAAGGACAGTCACCTCATTTAAGATGTCCACTCCCAACAGGAAGGTGGCAGAGGAAGTGACCCTGTTTGGTGTGGCAGAGGAGACCCGAACTTGCAGAGTAACCCAGGTGAGCCGACAAGTCCAAACGGATTCAAGGGATCCAGTCCTGCTTCTTGTTGTATTTCTTCTAGATTTGTTTTTCTGTCTTTGGGTCAGAAAGAAAACCCATCCGAGAAGTGCACTTCTCATTTGCCCACAGGGTTGCCATAAGCATGGCATTGACCTTCCCATAATCAAGGGCTCCACCCAGAGCTCTAGCACTGGTGATTGATGGAAAAGAAGGTGAGACAGACGGAGTTTGAGCCACTTCCCTCTGGGCCTCCCACAAAGAGGAAGATCATTCAGCAGCTTTGAAAGGGTTTCACTCGATAGGGGTTCAGTGTGCCTGGAAAGAGAGGCAGGAACCACCTGGACGAGATAACTAGAAGACCCATAGGTTTGCACCAGTCAATGACAAACTGCAAAGGAAGGAAAACGTCACTAGTCATTCATAGAGGGAAATATAGTCAATATCAAGGACTGGCCTTCATTCTAAGATTCTGTTCTTTCTATACTTACTGTTTTGCAAAGATTCTCTCTTTTGCCTGGAACACGAGTGGCTAATGCCCACGAGGCTTTTCTCTCCTTCCCCTTCCCCTGCCGACTAAAAGGTTTCAGGCCATTCAGGGGCCCAGTGTCCACCACTCCTTGGCCTCTGGAGGACAGACCTCCATGTGCTGGAGGAGGGGGTGGGAGGGGGCCTTTCTGACGCTGGATCAGGGAAAGGGAGGGAAACACCGTCACCAGGAAGGAAGATGGGAAAGGGGAGGGACAGAGGAGACGGGAGGTTAAGGGATCCGCGTGGCACCAAGCTGGAGTGGGGTGAGGAAGGGAGAGTGCTGGAAGTCTGGACTTCCAGCTCACCTCAGGACTGAAACTTTTGAGTCACAGTTTTGATCAAGGTGTGCACTTACAAACTGATGGCTGTTGCAGACGGCGATGTTTAAAATATTACTTAATTTGGCAAAAGACACTGTTGGCAACCCGATGCCAGTCTCCCAGTGAGTTTTAGAAACATCGTTTGTGACATTCCAAGGTTGACGAGGCATTGCTCGGACATGTGAAGTTGATCTTTCTCCAAGCATTGTTGCTTTCATTCTGGGTACGAGGGGGTCTCTTCCTGAAAGAAAAGAGGAGGAGAAGCCACCTTCTGAATTTCATTAAAATAAACAATCTCTTAGTAATTTTTTTAAAAGCTGATTATTGACTTATGAAAGTCTAGTATGATGCCAGATTTGGGGGTAATGGGAATGGAAATGAACAGTTAATGTTTGGGAGTAACTTCCACAGGGCAGGCACAGGCTAATGCACTTTGTGCCTTACTTAGGGGGCAGGAAAGAAGGTGATGAGTCTTTTCACAGAGGGGAAATTGCGACTCATGGAATGGAGAGGAAAGAGAGGAAGGAATCAAGAACGATTCCCAGATTTTTGTCCTAAACTCCTGGATTCATTGTAGGGCATTCCTTAAGCTAAGGAGCGTTACGTAAGTGAAAAATAGAGGGCTGGGGAAGAATAATACGCTACCCCTTTAGACCAGTAGAGCTCCCGGTGCCTGAGAGATATCCAAGTCCCAATGGCCAAAAATACTAGGATTTCAAGTCCAGGATAAACACAGAATGAGAGACTTGGATTTCAACACCAACTGTATAGACAGTCCCAAAGAACAGAGAACTCGGTGTGGAGCCCCATCCACCATCTCAGGACGCTCCACGGCTTGTCCACCTTTAAGGTGTTCCTTTGGAAACACAGACCTCCCTGCAGAAGAGTTCCTCTTAACTTCTACTTATGTGACTCTCAGTAGACAATCTTGAGAATCATAGTAACCGTGACCAATAGCTCTGCAGGACCTATGGCTTTCCAAGCAGCTTTACACACTAGATCCCACTTCTGTAATAGGATTCTTTGGGTTGCAAATGACAGAGAGCCAATTCAAATGAGCTTAAGCAAAAATGGAAGGCACCGGGGGTGGTGTGTTCACCCAGTTCCTACAGGAAGCAGAAGCCAAGACAGAATTAGACAGTCAGGAGATCTACTAGGGAGATGCCTGTGAAGGACAAAGGGGTAGACCGGGGAGAGCCTTCGACTGTGACACACTGGTCTGGTACCCAAGAGAAAAGAGAGGGAAGGAAACAGGACTGGGCAGAAAGAGCCTCAGAAGGTAGGGTAGTTCCAATCAAGCTCCAGTGAGGCCAACGGGAGCCCCCAAGTGAAGAGAAACGGCCCTGCTCTGGGACCCCCACCATGCTTAGCCATTGGCTGGAGCAGCCCAGGGATGGTGTGGCTTCCAAGCGAACACTAGCAGAGCCTAAGGTGCAAATGTTTGAGGCTTCCAACCATGATACTCACAGCGGGGAGACCCGAGTGGCACTTCCCTGTGGTGCCCCAAGAAAGACGTTTTAGGCATAGCCGAATCTAAAGTTCTATTAGAGTATGTCCTTGGATTCCTTTCTGTCTTTTTCTGTCTCTGTCTGTCTGTCTGTCTGTCTCCCCTATCTTCTTTCCTCCCCGTTGCTTTCACATTTCTTCTGGGCCTAATTGACATAAAACCAAAAATGGCTCTCAACACTACCAGGCTCCGATTATTCCCAGAGAAGCTCGTAATTTCTGAAGGAGGGAAACCCACTGCAAAACCCACTGCCTCCCAGCATCTCCCCTGATCTCAGCAAAGGACTCACGTGTTTGCCCTGAACCAATCCACCACATCCAAGGAGACAGAGAGGCCCTAAATAGCCAGGCCAAATAGGGAAGGAGTCTTTGAAGTCTTTTATGAGCTTAGTATACTGGAAATTTCAGATAAAAGAATATGGTATGAAAAATGTCAATGTGTTCTAATATACTGTGGAATAGAGTGACTTCTGGACATAAATGTGTTTACAAATCTATTTTTATATGTATTGCATGGTCTAATGGTTTGAGAAATAAAAACAAAACCAGAAATCACTGGTAATTTCCACCCCCAGGTATTAACCTCCCAAAAGACATACAGAGCCAAGATTTTTATGTAAACTATTTTTAATTGTGTTTCATAATCTGATTTAATGAAACATGGAAATAGTGGTTTTCATTTTGGGTCACGTGAAGAATCTATTTTACTTTGCTTTCGGAGAATTCCATTTTCTAAATAGATACAATATTGCTACAACAACGTGCAAATACCTTTTTGGTAATAAAAGTTGTCTTATTTACCTCTAAAAAAAAATCTTTGGAAAACATTCAGTATTGTGAAAGCCCTTCCCTACAGCCCTTCCCTCCTGTCCAGAAGGCAGGATCGTCAAGAAAAGTAATAGATGTCTACCATCACCTTCGAGGCAAGTGGGAAATCAGGGGAAAAGGTAAATTCTTCATCTGGGAAGGAACACGCAAAGCAGGCTGGGTGAGCACCATTTTCTTTTGCAGACCGCCAGATGAAGGTTGGTTTGTCTACAATTACCAAGGTTCAGTTTCATTGGGCACTGGCTTAGATGTAAGGGGAACAATAAAATTCTCAAGCTAAAGCTAAGTAGATTTCTTTTTAGAAAAATAAGTAGATGTCAGTGGAAAAAATCTCAGGAATCCCAAATCTAAACTTCAGCAGTGGTAACTGCCATTTGCAAATGACATATTTTCCCGATTAAAGGCGTGGGCCGTGGGATTCTCTCCCCAGCTCTGCTACCTTCCCTACTGCACGGTCCAAGATGATGACCTGCTTGCTCCTTCATGTCAAAATGAAAAGGGGAGAGGGAGATTTGATTTTATAATAAGGTCACTGTAAGAATTAGTTGAGACCATGAAAGCACCCAGCACGGTGCTTGGAACTTTGGTGTCTGATATTATTAAAGCTGAGAGAGTCCATGCACTTCAGTTAACCGTTGGCTTTCTGCCCTCTGACACCAGGCAGCCATGCCAGCAAGACTGAAAAAGCCCTTTGCTTCATAATCCAATAATCCCGTGGAGCCCTAGGAGGGCAAGGGAACATGTTCCAAGCCCAACGGACTATTTTTGGAAATGAAAGATCATCCCATTATTTGCAGAAGGAAAACGGGGTGGGGCAGAGAGTGGTTCTTCATGTTAACCTATGCCTACAGTTAACAGCGCCTTGGGGAAGGCTCCACTAGGCGGAGAGAGATGTTTCAACATCCTAGAACACAAAGCACCTTTACAATCCTCCCTGATTTATTACATCTCCGAGGCTGTCTTCTGACTCCAACCACAATCTGTTTAGGTCCGCCCAAGTTTCTGCTCATGTAGATTCAAGGGCATGGCCATGGCCAGGAGTGGAGGGAGGGTCCCGGGGACTCTCACGTGCCCTGTTCTTAGCTCAGCCCCACTTTTGAAGCCAAGGGGACACCCCAAATTCCTTTGGCGTTTGTGTCTTGGTTCTTTTAGAATCTCACTTGGCTATTCTAGATATTGTTTTAGGGCAGCGATTTCAAAAAGGAAAACAAAGCTATAAAGAGAGCTCATCTTTGAAGATCACAGTCTGTGCCCCAGGTGGCTGATGGGAGGCGGCGAAGCACTGGCTCTCTCTGCGGTCTGACAAAGTAAAGCCAATGGTGAAGAAGTGCTCCCTTAGTGAGTCTGGGTGGGAGGAACCCACTGGTGACTTGGGCAGGTGAGAAGTGGGTGCTGCACCTCAACTTTCCATGCAGAGCCCACACAAACATCTGGCTGCTCAACCCAATGTCACAGTCACACTGGGTCCTGGATTGAAGAGTCAGCACCGCTTCTGAGAAAAGGTTAGGTCAAAACAGCATTCTCTAAGCTTGTAGCATGAAAACACATAATTAGAATAATTCTTACAATTATGGAGTGATTAATACGTATTAGAACTATGGACCTCATTTAATCCAAGCAGATTAAATAAGGAGACTGAAGCTCCAAACACAGAAGCAAAATGGCCCATCAACTCCACTCCTAGCTGCACTCCCAAGAGAAGTGACAGCACAGGTCATAAGAAAATAAGCACAGGAACATTCCTAACATGTTCATTTATAATAGCCGAACACTCAGAATCATACAAATACGTATCAACAGAAGAACGGATGAGTACACGGTGTTATAGTCATACAGTGGAATACCTTGTCAAAATAAGAAATGAACTATTGCTACACACAGCAACACAGATGAAACTCACAGATATTATACTGAGTGAAATGAGCCACACACAGGAGAGTCTCTTCCGTACAACCCCATGTATGCTAATTTCAAGGACATACAAAATTAACCAATGGAAGATGGAAATCAGAGTAATGACTGTCTCTTGGTGGGAGTATAGATCTGAAAGCAGCATGAGGGAACAGTATGGGGGCTATCTCCTGATCTGGGTGGTGGTTACACACACGCATGCACACACACACACAAATGTGATATACGTATTACTGATATATATATTACATATACATCTATCCATAATCACTGAATATTAATGCACTATCAGCACTCTCCTTTTCCTGTGTTATACCTACATAAATTTGCAAAGAATGAAGGGAGGGGGTAAGGGTGGGAAGCAAAAGGACCTGCCCAAATGCCCACAGCTAGTAAATGGCAGAAATGGAATTTGACCTCAGATCTACCTGGATGCAGAGCACACTTTAACTACTGGGCTATCCTGCCTCATAACTGGGTCGGTGTTGACTACTGAATAAGCATTTACTGATGGATGGGTGTCTGTTTATGGAAGCGGAGCCACATTAGCCCACCGGCATTCAAGGTTTAGATCCTGGTGAATTCCCTCTGACCTCTCCTATCATCCCTTTCAATGTCTCTCGTGGTTCTCGACTTGGAAAATTTAGCTCCAGCGAGGCTATAATGAGCTTCTACTGCAGGCTGAAGCTTCGTGGTGAATCTGGCCTCCTATTCTTGGGCCATCATCAAGGGAACGTGGACAAGAAGAACAGAGACAGGTATTGATCCTTGTTCATTATTTAAATGCATATGGCGGCAGGCAGCTCTGCTCAATAAAACCCTGACAGAGACGCCTCAGGCCTGAGTGATGGCCCTGGCAACACCCACAGGCTCCTCAAGGGGCCCGAGACTCAGTTTCTCCAACAAAAACAATGGGAGCGTGTTGGTAGGCCCATCCCATCAAACCAGATGGCTGGGGAGGCTGTCCAGGTTATACTTTCAGTGTTTGACAGGTACTTGGATATGTTTGTACGTGTGGAGTGGGAGAAGTATTCAGTCATTTTTCTCCTGCTAGGTTTAATTTAAAAACAGAGTATCCAAAATATCGTGGGTTCATTAGAATTTCAGCATCGAGGGCAGGAATTCCAACCCCAGGGGCAGACTTTCATTTTCATCTTCTGTTGCCTGTCAACACGGTGAGGTTAGGCAAAGGCTTTGTCTCTTAATCTCAGTTTCCATTTCCGAAACTGGACAGAGCATTCACATACAACCCAAGGGCTGTTGTAATACGAAGGGAGTTCTAGTGCTCATCACAGGGCTTGATACAGACTGCTCTTTCAATAGGTAAGTTATCATTCTAGTGCCAACGATGACTAGATAATGAAGACAATAGAACCAGGACAGCTGGTATCATATACTCTGAGTCACCCTTTAGCACGGCAACTAACCAGGTAAAAGAGAGAGGCATCTTTGAGATTTATATTTAAGTAAAAGTCAACCCTAACACACCTTACGATGTCTTTTGACGCATCACCTAATCTTCCCGGTTCTTTGCTTTTCCCACCTACTCACCCATAACCAAGCTTGGGCTCTCCCTCCCTATCCTCCCCAGGTTATGCTGGGACTTAACCCTCATTATTGGCCTGACATCCAGGAGAGGAGGTAGCCACTGGGGTGAGGATGGGGCATCTATTCTCCCAGGCCTCTGAGCCCCAGACCTCCCCACAGCAGGTGAGCAGGTGAAATGAGGGTCCCAGCTTCATCCCCATTTTGAGGAAGTTTGGGGAAGGAGAGGGTGGTTCATCGAAGCAAGGACAAGATGTCTGCAGCATCTTCCGGCCTGGAAATTTGGGGCACTTCCTAGAAAGGGGCCAGCCAACTCTCCAAGCTCTGGGGGTTCAAAGTCTAGAGAGCCCGAATCTTCAGGGACATCCACCTAGATGTTGCTATTCCATATGTCAGAATCCTAGATCTTCCCAGCCATGACCTTGGCATTATTGGAAAAGATCTGCCATGGCTGAGCGCTTAAACCTTTCCGGGGCTCTGCGACTCTGCCCGACTCTCAGTCTGATCGCCACCTGTGTTCTCTCAAACACTGCAGGAAATGCAGTCCTCCTTGTAAGGTACCAAAAGGGCTCCTTGACTCTCACACTTAGCCTTCAACTGTTTGTTACTGGCCATCAGATTCCTATTATTCCTCTTCAGAGCATCAGCAGAACTTAGCAATAACTAGCCATCTCCACTGTCCCAGAAAGCAGTGCCCCTCCATATCTTTCCAATCTCTAAACCAGTGCCCTGACAACGATGTCCCCTCCACGGGTATGTTTTCTTCGGTCACCAAATGTGAAATCGTCAGCAACTGGGCTGCCACCTTGGCATCAGGGACTATCGCTGACCCTCATTCCACTTGGGAGGAGGTCCTTTTTGTCTGCTGGGCTGTGAAAAGGCCAACCCCAACTCCCCATCTTACCCTCTGCTTTCTTGGATCACTCTTGGTACCAGCTGTGTTCATTTTGGTCCCCCAAAAACGTAGACCCTACGACAAGAGTAGGCCAGCAGGAGATTCACCAGGGAAATGTCTGAACAATGAAGGAGAGGGAGCAGGAAAAAGCAGGGAGATTCTTCAGACCATGATGCACGTCCAATACCCATGGACGGAACAAAGGAGGCAGAATGAGGTAGGAAGAGTCTCGGACCGCAGCTCAGCTCCAAAATATTTTGGCCAGGCCAATGACGAGTCCTCAAACCGAAGGTGCCTCTTAGAGGAGTTGCACATCCCACAGGAATAGGCCTTCATCACTTTCCCTCGAAAGGGCTGTTACTGGCTGTGTGATAAGACAGCGGAAGCATGATCCCCATGCAAACGTGGTGGTGGATTCAGAGGGAAGGCAGCTGGTGCCTTCGGTTCATAATATGTCACATAGCAGGAGATCCAGGTGGTGCATTTTCAAAGCCACTCAGACTGATAAACCCCAACTAACCTGAAATACCTACTAAGTGTCCCAAAATGTACTCTACTGAAGATACAATGGTGACTGAGACAAACACGGTTTCTGTTCTCGAAATCTAATGAGAAATATATACATGTAATATACAGAAGTAAATGCTAAATAATGTAATATTAAGTCAGGATATAATTTAATACATCAAATATAAATGTATTGTCCTATATGAGATCATATACTTTAAATACATATATTAAAATATAATTTCAAGCCAAGATGAATGTTCAAAGGGAAAAGAGCACAATTTTATGGATACAGAAAACGAAGTCATCTGCCATAGGACACAGGGTCAAGGGACATTTCCCCAGAATGGCGACCCTTACACTAAGGTCAGAATGATGCATAAGAGCTACCTAGGTACATGGGAGAGGAGGGGGAGAAAATTCTAGACAGATGGAACAGAGTGTGCAAAATGCCCATGTGGGAGGAAAAGGGCACTTTCAAGGAAAAGAACCCAGAAGGGCTGCAGCCCAGGATGCAAAGGGGAGTCTGTTATGTCGCAAAGCTAGGGACGTAGACAGGCACAAGCCAGTGCAGGTAAACACTGTGAAGGATCTTCATTTTTGTCCTAAGCACCACAGAAAGCCATCGCCAGCCTGTCAAGATGTCATTAGTGCTTTAAAAAGACAGCTGTGCCTACAGAGCAGGGGAGCGCCAGACGGGGGCACCGCGGACCTGAAGTCATGCGGGAGGCCATGCAGGTGCTAAATGGTGGTAACTGGGACTAAGATGACGGTGGAAGAGAAGTAAAAAAAAAAAAAAGAGATTCTAGAATGTGTCTTCCACTAAGGAAAGGACACCAGCGGACAAACAGACCTAGAGAATAGGGTTTAAAGGGGATGACTTCAGCCCTAAAAGTGCTATGGTTCCAATGCCTTTGAGATGCCCACGTGGAGATGCACAAAAGCATCTGGTTATATTCCCTGGAGCTCAAAGCAGCTGCCTGGGAGACAGAAATTTGAGAACCACTAGTACAGAGATGGCACTGAATCTGCAGAAGTGGATGAAGTCACCTCGAGAGAGACCATAGGGAGTGTGCCCAGAGGACCTCCACTGTCTAATGGCTGTTGAGGAGGAGAGTAAGGCAAGGGGATGGAGGAGCAGGTAGGGTAAATCAGGAAATTAGTGGGAAACCCTGAAATTATTTGAACCAAGTGAGGCGTTGTATTAAGAGGGGAATGCATTTGTTTGTGTCATATGCTGCTGAGAGGTCACCTGAGAAAGAAAAATATCCATTAGATGGTCACATATGATGAGCATGGCCATTGGAGGTGTTCAAGGACAGTATGGAGATGGGCGTGGGCGGAGAGGTGGGATGTAAGCCAGACTGGAGAGAGTTAAGTGTGGGAGGTGAGAAAATACAGACAATGAACCTAGAAAACTCCACCTGAAAACTCATTGAAAGTGACACCCAACATTTGATTGTCTGGTCTGAAGAAGGCTGCATTATGCTTCTATTATTCCACACGTAGTTCTGAAAAAGAAAGGAAGTTAAGTCTTTCTGTACGTCTTTCTATCTAACTTTGAGGCTTGAACTTCATTTTCTGATGAGTTCAGACCTAATGGAACACAGAGCTTTGAAGGGGTAAATCTCAAGTGCTAACATACATACACACATTCACTCACACACACATGCATGAGCACACATAATTTTAAGATGCTTATATACAAGCTCATAATTCTTCCTGGACATCAAATGGCTCTTTATAGGCTCAATTTTGATGACCTAAGTATACTACAAATTAAACAGAAACATAAGGATTAAATTTCCCTCGAAGTACCACGGCTTTGAGGAAAAATAAGAGGAAAGAAAGAAATGCCTGGATGATCACGTTGTGGTTTTTCCTTTCCTTTATGATTCCAAAACTTTGCAAATACAGTCTTAAAGAGCATGTCAAACCCATATGACATCAGCCACCACATCCCACCGACGCCTCCCCCCGAAGCATCTTCTCCAGGCTGTCCTCTGTGGGCAAGAAGGAAGTGGGATGACAAATCCATGTTCTCATGTTTTATGAGTGGAAGCAGAGCCTTGCAGACTAACTGAATTTTTAGAGGAAGGAATTCAGACACAACACTCTTTGTTTTCATCTGAGAGCCATGTATTCATGGTGAATGGGGAGTGATCATGACTGAAAAGGACAGTACAATCTTGTAGTTCCCAAGCTCCTTTGCATGACACCACGGTAATGGACAGCTGCTGTTTTAGCTTGGTCCGTATCTACTTGCCCCTTCAGTGGGAATGAACCTCTCCCCCCACCCCAGTCCATGTGGTTAAAGACCCTAGTCTCTGCTGTACATATGGGAAGCAGACACTGCCAAGCAAAGCAGTGCACCCCAATAGACAGTGGTTGGTTCAGAGATGGGCAAGTGACAACTGATAGGCAGTCAAAGAAGTAACTCTAGGTCTTTTCTTGGGTCTCTTGGGAAAAGAGGAGCTCCCTTTCTGGTGTACTTCAAGCCAGGAGAGCGGTCTACAAACCTGGCAATGTCGGTGCCATCTTGTCAGGTTAATAGGAAGGACAAACCCACCTGAGAACGGAACCCATGCAAAGGGAAGCAGGAATGAAGAGTAAACAGTATAAAATGAAGCTTCTAGTCTATCATCTGAGCCCTTGGATGCAGACACACCTAAATTCAAATCTATCAACTGATTTTTTTTTTTCAGGAACTTACGTCTACAAATTCCTTTCCACTTTATCCTACTGAGTTGGGATTCTCTTCGACTGAGAGTCCTGACTGACCTAGCCCTTTCTGAGGGACCCACGATATGATATATTTATTATTTGTGGAAACCACATCTATCTTCACTGTACCCACGGATTAACCACAGTAGGGACGGATGCTTTGCATCTGGCTGTGCTTCATGCTTACAGAATGCCTTCACCCAGGGCAGATATTCAGAGTGGCCATCCTACTTGCTACAGCCAGCATCTGTCCGACGTCTGTTCTAACTGGTCCATCCCTGTGCTATGCAGATAGATGAATATTTGGGATATCGCCAGGATGATCACATATATACCACAAACCCAAGCGGGGGCAGACCAAAGACTGCGGCAGCAGAGCACCTTTGTACAGATCACCAAGGTAAGACTGGAGAGACCCCTCCAAGCTAAACTTGGGTTTGGCCAAACCTGGTTTGAAGCGGGGACTTGCATTCCAAGGCTCTTTGCATCTGCCCGTGTTTTACATAGAGTGTAAAAGTACGTTATATTCTCCCCTTATTATTTATCAGAAACTGAGCTAAGGGACTTATATTCATTGAATCCTCACAACAAACCTCAGGAGGTTGGTTTCATCATCCTCTTCATTTTGCATAAAAGGAAGCTGACACTCAGTGGAGTAAAGTTCATTTTGCTAGGAAGTGGCCAAAACAGGATTTGAACTCGGATCTTCCTTCGCAAAAAGACTGTGTGGCTTCTACCCTCAAGAATCTAGTTGCAGAGACAGGATATGTAAACCTTTGTTCATCAAAGCGGAGCTGAAGACACAGACTAGGGTCTGTCCCTTGCCAAAGCAGTGCTCTTTACTGTTATGGTCCCTTAGGCCATGGCTTTGCACACATGGACTCCAGGAAATCATATTCCCACGGACATGGCACGCAAAACACAGCCAAGCCTACGTGAGTGCCCAGAGTGAATCTGTTCCACTCTGTTACCAGATGACATCAACAACGAAGCCACAAAAACCTAGAAATTAATTCCTATGTTAATCACACACCCCAAAATACCTACTGTCAAGAAAGAGGACTGGGAGCATCTTATCCCCTAAAAACATCATTTCCAGGGTCTGTAGTAAATATACCTGAAGCATTAGACACATTTCTGAAATTGAGGGGGGGAACCTCATAGATCATTAGGGTGAAACCCCAAGTTTTTCAAGATCTACAAACCCTCCTAGAATCCTGGGTTTTATTTCAGTTTTCCGAGACATCTAAAACTCTGTTTCTCCATCCGGTCTCTAAGTAAGTCTCTGCTCTTATATGTTCTGTTTGGGGGGGGTGACAAAAGTTAAACCTCCATGTGCACCTAATGCTATATTTTAAATACATCTCTGAAAAGTTGGATGATGACCAGACATTCTCCCATTGTGGCTCAAGAAGCCCGTGTTTATTTAACTGATACATAATAAGCCCATTTGCTTTTACCTTTAACCTCTTAAAACGCTCTGTGGTTTTCATAGATTTCCTTTTCACATGTGCTGTGATACCCACTTCCATTTTCATTATATACGAAAGCTGTGTACTTTCCATCAAGCCCAGTTTTTCTTTTTTTTCCAGTAAGAATCCGCTTCAGAGTATTTCAAAGCTAAGTAGAATCTCTCCAAAAGCTGAGGAAGGTTTTTACCCTCCCCCCCCCCCCCCCATCTTTATCTGGATCTATATGATGGGATCACTGTAAAATGTGATGGAGCTGTGAACCTCTGAAATATTTATTTGAAGAACAAAAGGTTCCTATGGTTCGGTTTCTAGTGCCCACCACTGTATCAGTCAAGATAGAATGGATTTTGCTGCAGTAACAAAGGAGCCCCAGTTTCAGGGTCTTAATATAGCAAAGCTCTGTTTCTCATGCACAGTCTATTTTTATCACAGGTCAGCTGAGGACTCAACCTCTTGTGTCCTCACTCTGGTCCCAGGCTGACAAAGCAGCCAACATCCAGAACCTCGCGGGTCACCATGGCAGAGAGAAAGACATATGTGGTAAATCACGTACTGGCTTTAAAACTTCCACCCAGGGGCACCTGGGTGACTCAGTTGATTAAACAAATGTTCAACTCTTGATTGTGGCTCAGGTCATGATCTCAGTGTCATGAGATCAGGCCCCACGTTGGGCTCCATGCTCAGCACGGAGTCTACCTGTCCCTCTCCCTCCACCCACTTTCTCTCTCTGTCTCTAAAATAAATAAATAAATAAATAAATAAATAAATAAATAAATCTATCTTTAAAAATAATAGTAAATAAAATAAAACTTTTACCCAGAAGTGACATATCATTTCTACTTATATTTTGTGGCCAAAGTAAGTCATTTGGCCATGGCTATTCCTAATTCCAAAAAGCAGGGAAATGCAAAAGCCTTCCAAATCAAGGTCAAGGAAAACTGAGTAGCTAGAGTGACCTCCACTATCAGCACACCACACCATCTGGGAGGAAGGTGTGCATGACAGTAATACCACAGCTCATCTTTATTGAGCGCTTACTCTATGTGCCTATCAGTTTAGACATTTTGTATGTACTGTCTCATTTAATCTTCAGGACAACTCTTTGAGATTGGCAACTTCACCCCACTCCACTTTCAAGATGAGGAAACTGAGCAACAGGAGACATGAGTCATTTGCCCAAGGTCAAGTACCTAGCGAAGGACCGTGCGGAGACTTGAATGCAGGTAGGTAGCCTGGCTGCAGATCCTGCGCTCCTAACAGTTCTGCAATGCCTCCCACTCCTACTGTTGTTGCTACGACTCATACCACTGTCTTAGCATCGTTTTCCTCATCCCTGACTCTCACCATTCCTTTGGGGGGTTCCTGAAAACATAAAGCGTAACTGTCCCCCTTTCTAATGACCAACAAAATGAACAGACATCTTACAGAATGGGTGAAAATATCTGCAAACCACTTACTGGATAAGGGAATATCCAAGATATACAAGGAACTCCTACAACTTAGTAGCAAAAATAAGAATTAATTAGTTAATTAAAAAAAGAACCCAATTACAAAATGGACCATATAGACATTTTTTTCCCCAAAGACGACAGATATATGAAAAGGTGCTCCACATCACTCATCATTGGGGAAATGCAAACCAAAACCATAGTGAGATATCATCTCACACCTGTTAGGACGACCGTTTATCAAGAAACAGATGGGGCGCCTGGGTGGCTCAGTTGTTAAGCGTCTGCCTTCGGCTCAGGTCCTGATCCCAGGATCCTGGGATCAAGCCCCACATTGGGCTCCCTGCTCAGCCCACATCAAGTCTGCTTCTCCCTCTCCCACTCCCCTGCTTGTGTTCCCTCTCTGTCAAATAAATAAATACATAAAATCTTAAAAAAAAAAAAGAAAGAAAGAAACAGAAGATAACACGAGTTGGTGAGGATGCAGAAGAAAGACAACCTTGGGGTGCCATTGGTGGGAATGCAAACTGGTGCAGTCACCATGGGAAACAGTATGGGGGGGTCCTCAAAAAATTAAAAATAGATCTACCTTATGATCCAGCAATCCTATTTCTGGGTATATACTGGAAGAAAGTGAAATCACCCTCTCAAAGAGATATTTGACTTCCTGTGTTCATTACAGCATCGTCCACAACAGCTGAGACATGGAAACAACCTAAATGCACATCAACGGCTGAATGGATAAAGAAAATGTGGTGTGTACATAAAACAGAATATTACTCAGCCTTAAAAAAGAAGAAAATCCTGCCATTTATCACATGGATGAACCTGGAGAGCATGCTGCTAGGTGGAATAAGCCAGACATGACAAGCATTGCATGATCTCACTTATACATGGAATCCAAAAAAAGTTTTTTAATTAAAAATAGTTGAAATCATATTGGGTAGAATGGTGGTTGCCAGGGGTTGGGGTGGGGGAAATAGGAAGACACTGGTAAAAAGATACAAACTTTCAATTATGAGATAAATCAGGTCTGAGGATCTAACATACAACATGGTGACTATAGCTGATAATGCTCTCTTGTATAATTGAAATTTGCTAAGGGAGTACAACTTAAGTTGTTCTCACCAAAAAATAAATAAAAAAGTAAATATGAGGTGATAAATGTGTTCATTAACTCAGTGATGGGGATCCTTTCACAAAGTATCCATGTATCAAATCATCACACTGTATGCTTTAAACATATTACAGTTTTACCTGTCAGTTATATTGCAACAATGCAGGGAAAAAAAGGAACATCATTTCTAAGTCAGAATTTTTATACCCATCTCTCTTGGCTAAGGTAAGAGAATAACCTATCTCTGCCAGCCATCCATATGGAAAGTCAGAAACTTAAGAATTACGCTCGGTACCTCCCTCTTCCTTACCCCTGCACATGCCACCCTCCACTACCAAGTGTTTGCACTTTTCCTCATCTGTTTTCCACATCCATTCACTTCTTCCCAACCTCACACCTGCTTAGTTCAAGCCACCATGCTTTTTCTGTCCAGACCACTGCAATGGCCTCCCCTTGAAACTGGCCTTCCAGCTTCCACACTCATCCCAGTCTATTCCCTACCCTGCAGCCCCGAGTGATCACATCTGACCATGTCACCCTATTAGTGTGATTATGTGATAAATGTCTGCCTGAGCCCTGAATCCAGCAGTGTCTGAAGTCAGACACCCTTACCAGTTTCAGTTAGTTTTCAGCCCCTTGCAACTAATTCATCTGGCTTATACTTACCTCTTTCCCCTATCATTGTAGGCACCGCTTGGCTCTCTGTGTACCCTAAGTGCTTATCCAATGCTCAGCACAGATTAGATAACTCAGCATGTTTGCAAAAAGGAATTGATCGAGATGATATTCAGAGCCCTGTTCTAGATGAAACAGGGCCATGAAAGGGAAAGGCCTTGGCTTTGGCCTTGAAAAACCCACAAAATGTCACCACTCAAAGACGCCAACATCAAACTTAACAGTTGACAACAAAGTTATGTCTCCAGTCCTCTTCTTCATCAAGCAGTTCTTAAGAACAGTTTAGGGAGTTTTTCTCACTCCCTTAAATGTGGTTTTGTTTACTTACTTCCCAACCCCCGGGAAAGGCTCTCATCTCCTGGGCCTCTTTCATTTTCAAGTCCAGCCCTGGGGAAAAAAAAAATGTGCGTGTAGAAAATCCTATAATTACGGGATCTGATTTTCATTTGAACTTTTCCTCTCTGACATCACTGCAAAGTTTTTTATGAATGGCAGTCAACAAGGCCCCAATGTGTGTCTATGATAGAGTATCTGCTGGTGTGCGTGTGTGTACAAATGTGTGTTTGAGTGAGCGTGTCAGGGAAAGCATACAGGGTGTGTTTCTGCACGTTTGAGTGCGCACGTGAACGAGTGGTAGGTAAGTGAATGCGTGTTGGATAGATGGATGTGTGCTGTGTGTGTGTCAGTAGTGTATGTGTGGAAGTAGGAGGCTGTGAGTGTACGTAGGGGTGCACATGCATCTGCGTGTACACGTGAGGGAGCATGGGTATGTGCGTGTGCGTGTAAGTTAGCAAGAGCTTTACGAGGTGGGGCTGTATTTGAAAGGATGGACTAAATGCCAGGCAAGAAGAGAAGAACAAGAGGACCCAGAGAGGGAAACACAGTGCAATGAGGACACATGCAAAGTCACCAGAGGTCCCATCATGGGGACCAGAGATGGAGGCCTGGGCTCGCCAGGCAGGAGGAGGAGCTCGTGTGGGAAAGCTGAGGCATGAGTGGTCGAAGGTCATCCTTAGAGAATGAACCGACAGAACTGTGCTAGTTGGGTCCCCAGCAAATCAATGAAGAGAGAACAATTTGATGTGTGAAGCTCAGAACAGGGTATTTATTTTGGATGGAAGGTCCTAGAAATTCTGCAGGGTAAAGTGGCCATGAAGTGGTGGTGGCAGGGTCTTCCAGGGCAGACCCCTGTCGTATTTAGAACATAATGACGGAAGACAGGAACTACAGAGCTGAGCTTTGTGGGTTTCAATCTAGGTTCTGCAGCATCATTTTGGGTAAATTAACCAATTTCTCCCTGGGTCAGTTTCCTTATCTGTAAAATGGAGAATATGGTGGAATTTGTCTCCTAGGGCTGCTCATGATGATGGCTAGATGGGTGAACACATACAAAGAGCTTAGAATAACATCTGGCTAGGGGCGCCTGGGTGGCTCAGTCAGTTAAGCAGCTGCCTTCGGCTCAGGTCATGATCCCAGGGTCCTGGGATCAAGCTCCACATCGGGCTCCCTGCTCAGCCGGGAGCCTGCTTCTCCCTCTTCCTCTGCCTCTCCCCCTGCTTGTGAACTCTCTCATTCTCTGTCAAATAAATAAAATCTTAAAAAAAAAAAATAACATCTGGCTAGGTTTTTTAAAAAGATTTCTTTGAGAGAAATCGAGAATGTGCACTTGTGGGGGAAGGGGCAGAGGGAGAGGCGGAGAGTCTTAAGCAGACTCTGCACTGAGCAAAGACAGGGCTCGATCTCACAAACCTGAGATCATGACCTGAGCTGAAACCAAGAGTCAGATGCTTAACAGACTGAGCCCCCCAGGTGCCCCTAATGCCTGGCTACTTAAGTGTTCTTTTATCATCATCTCTGTCACCATCATCAGCACATCCCAGCATTAAGCAGAAGGTGGCTATAAATGTGATAGGCATCTTACCCATGTTTGCTGAATGAATGAATTATAGAGAAGTGCTACTCAAATTTTAATATACACATAAATCGACTAGGGATTGTGTTAAAATGCTGGGCCTCTGCACTCCTAACTAGCTCTGGGTGACGCTCAGACCGCTGGTCCACATGCCATACTTCAAGTAACAGGGTCTTATAGTATCTACTTGTTTGAGAATTCAGAAAATATAGTCATTCTTATGTCATACAAACATGGATATACATGGAGTGGAATGCAAAGTTCACACGTATTTTATTTTTTTTAATTTTTTTCATAATTTTTTATTGTTATGTTAATCACCATACATTACATCATTAGTTTTTGATGTAGTGTTCCATGATTCATTGTTTGTGCATAACACCCAGTGCTCCACGCAGAACGTGCCCTCCTTAATACCCATCACCAGGCTAACCCATCCCCCCACCCCCCTCGCCTCTAGAACCCTCAGTTTGTTTTTCAGAGTCCATCGTCTCTCATGGTTCGTCTCCCCCTCCGACTTACTCCCCTTCATTCTTCCCC